>NW_023044980.1:2715613-2823301 GCF_011762505.2 Arvicanthis niloticus | reverse complement strand
TCTATGCAGATGTGGGGAGTGGCCTAGACTCCCCAGGGGGCGGTCCCAGCCCTCCAGGGGCGGGTCCAGGGCCCCCAGGCCCTGCCCACCGGGTCCAGGACCCAGTCCTGTCCTTGGTTTCCTCTGGTGCTCCAAGTGTCCCTCATTGGTCAATTGCTGGGATCTAAAGTCCGCCTCCTGCCGCCTGGGGGCGGTTCTATGCAGATGTGGGAGTGTCCTAGACTCCAGGGGGCGGTCCCAGCCCTCCAGGGGCGGGTCCAGGGCCCCCCAGGCCCTGCCCACCGGGTCCAGGACCCAGTCTGTCCTTGGTTCCCTTTGGTGCTCCCAAGTGTCTCATTGGTCCATTGGCTCTCAGAGTCCCGCCTCCTGCCGCCTGGGGGCGGTTCTATGCAGATGTGTGAGTGTCCTAGACTCCCAGGGGCGGTCCCAGCCCTCCAGGGGCGGGTCCAGGGCCCCCCAGGCCCTGCCCACCGGGTCCAGGACCCAGTGTGTCTTTGGTGCTCCAAGTGTCTCATTGGTCATTGGGTCTCAAGTCCCGCCTCCTGCCGCCTGGGGGCGGTTCTATGCAGATGTGGGAGTGTCCTAGACTCCCAGGGGGCGGTCCCAGCCCTCCAGGGGCGGGTCCAGGGCCCCCCAGGCCCTGCCCACCGGGTCCAGGACCCAGTCTGTCCTTTGTGCTCCAAGTGTCTCATTGGTCATTGGGTCTCAAAGTCCCGCCTCCTGCCGCCTGGGGGCGTTCTATGCAGATGTGGGAGTGTCCTAGACTCCCAGGGGGCGGTCCCAGCCCTCCAGGGGCGGGTCCAGGGCCCCCCAGGCCCTGCCCACCGGGTCCAGGACCCAGTCTGTTCCTTGGGTTCTCCAAGTGTCTCATTTGGTCCATTGGGTCCCTCTTCAGAGTCCCGCCTCCTGCCGCCTGGGGGCGGTTCTATGCAGATGTGGGAGTGGCCTGGACTCCCAGGGGGCGGTCCCAGCCCTCAGGGGCGGGTCCAGGGCCCCCCAGGCCCTGCCCACCGGGTCCAGGACCCAGTCTGTCCTGTGGTTCCCTTTGGTGCTCCAAGTGTCTCATTGGTCATTGGGTCTCAGAGTCCCGCCTCCTGCCGCCTGGGGAGGTCTATGCAGATGTGGGAGTGTCCTAGGTCCCAGGGGCGGTCCCAGCCCTCAGGGGGCGGATCCAGGCACCCAGGCCTACCTACTGCTAACAGGCCCCGGTGTCTCATTGGTCCTCCGGAGCCAAAGTACCGCCTCCAGCCGCCGCCTGGGGCGGATCTATGCAGATGTGGGAGTGTCCTAGACTCCCAGGGGGCGGTCCCAGCCCTCTGGGGGCGGATCCAGGCCCCCCAGGCCTACCTACTGCTAACAGGCCCCGGTGTCCCATTGGCCCTCCGGAGCCAGAGTCCCGCCTCCGGCCGCCTGGGGGTGTGTCCCAGGCAGATGTGGGAGTGTCCTAGAGTCCCAGGGGGTCGGTCCAGGGCCCCCCAGCCCCTCCCAGACCCCCGTGACCTCACCGTGACCCCGGACGCTCATTGGTCCCTCGGGGGCCGGTGGGAGGGTTCCTGGCCCTCTGGGGGCGGGCTGAATCCCTCCCAGGGGGCGTGTCTGCACCCCAGGCCACGCCCCCAGCCCCCAGCTCCCACCCCCCACCCACTCCCCACCCCCAGCCAGCCAGCCACCCGGTCCACCAGGTTCCTCTCCCCTCCATAGAGTCCTATGGGCGCCGCGCGGCATGCTGGGACTCGTAGTCCCCCCCCCCCCCCCCCCCCCCACTTGGAGGTCGTTCCCGTTAGCCCCGCGGCCGCCCCGCCCCACCCAGCCAGTCAAAGGCGGCCTCCGCGCCAGCCAGAAGCAGCGAACCGCCGGTGGCTCGGCCCTTAAGGCTCCCGCCCGCAGAGGGCGCGCCGTCTCTTGGTGCGCCGGTTCGAGTCCCGCTGTCTGTCTGTCTGCCTGTCAGTCAGTCAGTCTGTCTATCCCGATCTCTCTCCCGCGTCATCTCGTGGGAAAAAAAAAAAAAAAAAAAAAAAAAAAAAAAAAAAAAAAAAAGAGTTTTTGCGGGGTTCCTCCTCACTTTAAAATTTTTTTATTGTGGGGGGGGTGTGTGTGTGGTGAGTGTCGGGTGCTTGTGGTGACGGTGAGGCAGGGGGATGACAGAGAGAGAGAGAGAGAGAGAGAGAGGATCCGGGTCGTCTGTTTCTCTCTTCTTCTTCTTGTGGTTTGTGGTTGTTGCTGCTGCTGCTGCTGCTGAGGCGGCCGCGGGTCCGGTCGGGTCCGGTTCCCTCCGTGTGCGTGTGCGTGTGTGTGTGTGTCCGTCCGTCCGTCCGTCCGTCCGTCCCTCGGTCCCGTCGGTCGGTCGGTCGGTCGGTCGATCGCGACTCCCCCTCCTCCCCCGCGCGCGCGCGCGAGTCCCGTGAAAACTGAAAGGAGAAGAAGAATCGTCATCGTCAATCAATCAATCAATCATCAATCAATCATCATCATCCATCCATCCATCCATCAATCGATATAAAAAAACCCGGCCGGAATCCAGCCACCGGCTCGGCTCGGCTCGGCTCGGCTCCTCCGCGCCGCTTCCCGCCGGCCGGCTCGGGTTCGCGGGTTTTTTTTTTTTTTTTCTTTGTTTTGGTATTTTTTTTGGGTTGGTTTTTCCCAGGCAAGATGGCGCCGGCCGGGCGGCTCGGCCAATGGGAGCGCGAGTTCGGCCGCCGGGCATCATGGGAGACGTAGTTCCGGCCGGCCGGCGCCATCTTGCCCGTAGTTCCCGGGCCTCCCGGGCCGCGCGGCCGGCTCCCGGCGGCGGCGTCCGGGCCCGCCCGCCCGCCCGCGTGGGGCGCGGGGCGGGGCGCGGGATCGCGCGGGGGCGGTCCCCCGTGGCCCGCCCACGCCCCCGGGGGCGGGGCCACGCCGCCCCGGGCCGGCGGGGGCCCGGCTCCCCCCGCGGGTCGGGCTTCCGGGGCCGGGGCCGGGATCCGGGGGGCGTGCTCGGGCTCCGGGGGGGCGTGGTCGGCCGTCCGGCGCCGCCTCCCGGCGTCCCGGACCCGCCCCCGGACCCCCGGAGCCCCCCGGAGTCCGGTTCCCGTTGGACGGCCCGGGGCGGAAGTCCCGCCTCGGGGGCGTGTCCGGGGTCGAGGGGGCGGAGTCCGCAGTCCCCGGGGGCGGGTCCGACCGCCTGGACCCGCCCCCCGCCCCCCCAGCCCCTCCCAGAGCCCCCCCAAGTCTCAAGCACTCTCCTTCCCTCCGGGTCCCTCTGGGTCCTCTGCCCGGCCCCGGGGGCGTGTCCGGGGTCTGGGGGGCGTGTCTAGGGCCATCTGGGGGCGGGTCCGACCGTCTGGCACCGCCCCCAGTCCCCCCAGCCCCTCCCACGGCCCCCCAGAGCCCTCTCCCCATTGGCTCCAATGGAGCTGCCAGAGCCTGAGACCCGGCCCCGGGGGCGTGGCCGGGGTCTGGGGGGCGTGTCTAGGGCCGTCCGGGGGCGGGTCCGACCGTCTGGCACCGCCTCCCGCCCCCCCCAGCCCCTCCCACGGCCCCCAGACCCTGGTCCCCATTGGCTACAATGGAGCTGCCAGGGCCTGAGACCCGGCCCCGGGGGCGTGGCCAGGGTCTGGGGGGCGTGTTTAGGGCCGTCCGGGGGCGGGTCCGACCGTCTGGCACCGCCTCCCGCCCTCCCAGCCCCTCCCACGGCCCCCCAGACCCGGGTCCCCATGGGCTCCTATGGAGCTGCCAGTCCCCGAGTCCCAGCCTCTCATTGGTCGCCGGGACCCGAAGTCCCGCCTCCTGCCGCCTGGGGGCGGTTCTATGCAGATGTGGGAGTGGCCTAGACTCCCAGGGGGCGGTCCCAGCCCTCCAGGGGCGGGTCCAGGGCCCCCCAGGCCCTGCCCACCGGGTCCAGGACCCAGTCTGTCCTGGGTTCCCTTTGGTGCTCCAAGTGTCTCATTGGTCATCTGGTCTCCAGAGTCCCGCCTCCTGCCGCCTGGGGGAGGGTCTATGCAGATGTGGGAGTGGCCTAGACTCCCAGGGGGCGGTCCCAGCCCTCCAGGGGCGGGTCCAGGGCCCCCCAGGCCCTGCTCACCGGGTCCAGGACCCAGTCTGTCCTTGGTTCCCTTTGGTGCTCCAAGTGTCTCATTGGTCGCTGGGATCTAAAGTCCCGCCTCCTGCCGCCTGGGGGCGGTTCTATGCAGATGTGGGAGTGTCCTAGACTCCCAGGGGGCGGTCCCCGCCCTCCAGGGGCGGGTCCAGGGCCCCCCAGGCCCTGCTCACCGGGTCCAGGACCCAGTCTGTCCTTGGTTCCCTTTGGTGCTCCAAGTGTCTCATTGGTCGCTGGGATCTAAAGTCCCGCCTCCTGCCGCCTGGGGGCGGTTCTAGGCAGATGTGGGAGTGTCCTACACTCCCAGGGGGCGGTCCCAGCCCTCCAGGGGCGGGTCCAGGGCCCCCCAGGCCCTGCCCACCGGGTCCAGGACCCAGTCTGTCCTTGGTGCTCCAAGTGTCTCATTGGTCGCTGGGATCTAAAGTCCCGCCTCCTGCCGCCTGGGGGAGGGTCTATGCAGATGTGGGAGTGTCCTGGACTCCCAGGGGGCGGTCCCAGCCCTTAGGGGGCGGATCCAGGGCCCCCAGGCCTACCTACTCCTAACAGGCCCCGGTGTCTCATTGGCCCTCCGGAGCCAAAGTACCGCCTCCAGCCGCCTGGGGGCGGATCTAGGCAGATGTGGGAGTGGCCAGGTCTCCCAAGGGGCGGTCCCAGCTCTCTGGGGGCGGATCCAGGCCCCCCAGGCCTACCTACTGCTAACAGGCCCCGGTGTCCCATTGGCCCTCCGGAGCCAGAGTCCCGCCTCCGGCCGCCTGGGGGTGTGTCCAGGCAGATGTGGGAGTGTCCTGGAGTCCCAGGGGGCGGTCCCAGGGCCCCCCAGCCCCTCCCAGACCCCCGTGACCTCACCGTGACCCCGGACGCTCATTGATCCTCGGGGGCCGGTGGGAGGGTCCTGGCCCTCTGGGGGCGGGCTGATCCCTCCCAGGGGGCGTGTCTGCACCCCAGGCCACGCCCCCAGCCCCCACCCCCCACCCCCCGCCCTCCCACCCCCAGCCAGCCACCGCCAGCCACCCGGTCCACCAGGGTCCTCTCCCCTCCATAGAGTCCTATGGGCGCCGCGCGGCATGCTGGGACTCGTAGTCCCCGCCCGCCCGCCGCCATCTTGGAGGTCGTTCCCTTTCGCCCCGCGGCCGCCCCGCCCACCCAGCCAGTCAAAGGCGGCCTCCGCGCCAGCCAGAAGCAGCGAACCGCCGGTGGCTCGGCCCTTAAGGCTCCCGCCCGCAGAGGGCGCGCCGTCTCTTGGTGCGCCGGTTCGAGTCCCGCTGTCTGTCTGTCTGCCTGTCAGTCAGTCAGTCTGTCTATCCCGATCTCTCTCCCGCGTCATCTCGTGGGAAAAAAAAAAAAAAAAAAAAAAAAAAAAAAAAAAAAAGAGTTTTTGCGGGGTTCCTCCTCACTTTAAAAATTTTTTTATTGTGGGGGGGGTGTGTGTGTGGTGAGTGTCGGGTGCTTGTGGTGACGGTGAGGCAGGGGGATGACAGAGAGAGAGAGAGAGAGAGAGAGAGGATCCGGGTCGTCTGTTTCTCTCTTCTTCTTCTTGTGGTTGTGGTTGTTGCTGCTGCTGCTGCTGCTGAGGCGGCCGCGGGTCGGTCGGGTCCGGTTCCCTCCGTGTGCGTGTGCGTGTGTGTGTGTGTCCGTCCGTCCGTCCGTCCGTCCGTCCCTCGGTCCCGTCGGTCGGTCGGTCGGTCGGTCGATCGCGACTCCCCCTCCTCCCCCCGCGCGCGCGCGCGAGTCCCGTGAAAACTGAAAGGAGAAGAAGAATCGTCATCGTCAATCAATCAATCAATCATCATCAATCATCATCATCCATCCGTCCATCCATCCATCCATCCATCAATCGATATAAAAAAACCCGGCCGGAATCCAGCCACCGGCTCGGCTCGGCTCGGCTCGGCTCCTCCGCGCCGCTTCCCGCCGGCCGGCTCGGGTTCGCGGGTTTTTTTTTTTTTTTTCTTTGTTTTGGTATTTTTTTTGGATTGGTTTTCCCAGGCAAGATGGCGCCGGCCGGGCGGCTCGGCCAATGGGAGCCGCGAGTTCGGCCGCCGGGCATCATGGGAGACGTAGTTCCGGCCGGCCGGCGCCATCTTGCCCGTAGTTCCCGGGCCTCCCGGGCCGCGCGGGCCGGCTCCCGGCGGCGTCCGGGGGCCCGCCCGCCCGCGTGGGGCGCGGGGCGGGGCGCGGGATCGCGCGGGGGCGGTCCCCCGTGGCCCGCCCACGCCCCCGGGGGCGGGGGCCGCGCCGCCCCGGGCCGGCGGGGGCCCGGCTCCCCCCGCGGGTCGGGCTTCCGGGGCTCCCGGGGCCGGGCAGGGGCTCCGGGGGGCGTGCCCGGGCTCCGGGGGGGCGTGGTCGGCCGTCCGGCGCCGCCTCCCGGCGTCCCGGACCCGCCCCCGGACCCCCGGAGCCCCCCCGGGGTCCGGTGCCCGGTGGACGGCCCGGGGCGGAAGTCCCGCCTCGGGGGCGTGTCCGGGGTCGAGGGGGCGGAGTCCGCAGTCCCCGGGGGCGGGTCCGACCGCCTGGACCCGCCCCCCGCCCCCCCAGCCCCTCCCAGAGCCCCCCCAAGTCTCAAGCACTCTCCGTCCCTCCGGGTCCCTCTGGGTCCTCTGCCCGGCCCCGGGGGCGTGGCCGGGGTCTGGGGGGCGTGTCTAGGGCCGTCCGGGGGCGGGTCCGACCGTCTGGCACCGCCTACCGCCCCCCCAGCCCCTCCCACGGCCCCCCCAGAGCCCTCTCCCCATTGGCTCCAATGGAGCTGCCAGGGCCTGAGACCCGGCCCCGGGGGCGTGGCCGGGGTCTGGGGGGCGTGTCTGGGCCGTCCGGGGGCGGGTCCGACCGTCTGGCACCGCCTCCCGCCCCCCCAGCCCCTCCCACGGCCCCCCAGAGCCCTCTCCCCATTGGCTACAATGGAGCTGCCAGGGCCTGAGACCCGGCCCCGGGGGCGTGGCCGGGGTCTGGGGGGCGTGTCTAGGGCCGTCCGGGGGCGGGTCCGACCGTCTGGCACCGCCTCCCGCCCCCCCAGTCCCTCCCACGGCCCCCCAGAGCCCTCTCCCCATTGGCTCCAATGGAGCTGCCAGGGCCTGAGACCCGGCCCCGGGGGCGTGGCCGGGGTCTGGGGGGCGTGTCTAGGGCCGTCCGGGGGCGGGTCCGACCGTCTGGCACCGCCCCCCCGCCCTCCCAGCCCCTCCCACGGCCCCCCAGACCCGGGTCCCCGTGGGCTCCTATGGAGCTGCCAGTCCCCGAGTCCCAGCCTCTCATTGGTCGCCGGGACCCGAAGTCCCGCCTCCTGCCGCCTGGGGGCGGTTCTATGCAGATGTGGGAGTGTCCTAGACTCCCAGGGGGCGGTCCCAGCCCTCCAGGGGCGGGTCCAGAGCCCCCCAGGCCCTGCCCACCGGGTCCAGGACCCAGTCTGTCCTTGGTTCCCTTTGGTGCTCCAAGTGTCTCATTGGTCATCTGGTCTCCAAAGTCCCGCCTCCTGCCGCCTGGGGGCGGTTCTATGCAGATGTGGGAGTGTCCTAGACTTCCAGGGGGCGGTCCCAGCCCTCCCTGGGCGGGTCCAGGGCCCCCCAGGCCCTGCCCACCGGGTCCAGGACCCAGTCTGTCCTTGGTTCCCTTTGGTGCTCCAAGTGTCTCATTGGTCATTGGGTCTCAGAGTCCCGCCTCCTGCCGCCTGGGGGAGGGTCTATGCAGATGTGGGAGTGTCCTAGACTCCCAGGGGGCGGTCCCAGCCATCCAGGGGCGGGTCCAGGGTCCCCCAGGCCCTGCCCACCGGGTCCAGGACCCAGTCTGTCCTTGGTGTTCCAAGTGTCTCATTGGTCATCGGGATCTAAAGTCCCGCCTCCTGCCGCCTGGGGGAGGGTCTATGCAGATGTGGGAGTGTCCTAGACTCCCAGGGGGCGGTCCCAGCCCTCCAGGGGCGGGTCCAGGGCCCCCCAGGCCCTGCCCACCGGGTCCAGGACCCAGTCTGTCCTTGGTTCCCTTTGGTGCTCCAAGTGTCTCATTGGTCGCTGGGATCTAAAGTCCCGCCTCCTGCCGCCTGGGGGCGGTTCTATGCAGATGTGGGAGTGGCCTAGACTCCCAGGGGGCGGTCCCAGCCCTCCAGGGGCGGGTCCAGGGCCCCCCAGGCCCTGCCCACCGGGTCCAGGACCCAGTCTGTCCTTGGTGCTCCAAGTGTCTCATTGGTCATTGGGATCTAAAGTCCCGCCTCCTGCCGCCTGGGGGAGGGTCTATGCAGATGTGGGAGTGGTTTAGAGTCCCAGGGGGCGGTCCCAGCCCTCAGGGGGCGGATCCAGGCCCCCCAGACCTACCTACTGCTAACAGGCCCCGGTGTCTCATTGGTCCTCCGGAGCCAAAGTACCGCCTCCAGCCGCCTGGGGGAGGGTCTATGCAGATGTGGGAGTGGCCAGGTCTCCCAGGGGGCGGTCCCAGCCCTCTGGGGGCGGATCCAGGCCCCCCAGGCCTACCTACTGCTAACAGGCCCCGGTGTCCCATTGGCCCTCCGGAGCCAGAGTCCCGCCTCCGGCCGCCTGGGGGGTGTGTCCAGGCAGATGTGGGAGTGTCCTAGAGTCCCAGGGGGCGGTCCCAGGGCCCCCCAGCCCCTCCCAGACCCCCGTGACCTCACCGTGACCCCGGACGCTCATTGGTCCTCGGGGGCCGGTGGGAGGGTCCTGGCCCTCTGGGGGCGGGCAGATCCCTCCCAGGGGGCGTGTCTGCACCCCAGGCCACGCCCCCAGCCCCCACCCCCACCCCCCACCCCTCCCCACCCCCCGCCAGCCACCCGGTCCACCAGGTTCCTCTCCCCTCCAGAGAGTCCTATGGGCGCCGCGCGGCATGCTGGGACTCGTAGTCCCCGCCCGCCCGCCGCCATCTTGGAGGTCGTTCCCTTTCGCCCCGCGGCCGCCCCGCCCACCCAGCCAGTCAAAGGCGGCCTCCGCGCCAGCCAGAAGCAGCGAACCGCCGGTGGCTCGGCCCTTAAGGCTCCCGCCCGCAGAGGGCGCGCCGTCTCTTGGTGCGCCGGTTCGAGTCCCGCTGTCTGTCTGTCTGCCTGTCAGTCAGTCAGTCTGTCTATCCCGATCTCTCTCCCGCGTCATCTCGTGGGAAAAAAAAAAAAAAAAAAAAAAAAAAAAAAAAAAAAAAAAAAAAGAGTTTTTGCGGGGTTCCTCCTCACTTTAAAAATTTTTTTATTGTGGGGGGGGTGTGTGTGTGGTGAGTGTCGGGTGCTTGTGGTGACGGTGAGGCAGGGGGATGACAGAGAGAGAGAGAGAGAGAGAGAGAGAGAGAGAGAGGATCCGGGTCGTCTGTTTCTCTCTTCTTCTTCTTCTTGTGGTTGTGGTTGTGGTTGTTGCTGCTGCTGCTGCTGAGGCGGCCGCGGGTCGGTCGGGTCCGGTTCCCTCCGTGTGCGTGCGTGTGTGTGTGTGTGTCCGTCCGTCCGTCCGTCCGTCCGTCCCTCGGTCCCGTCGGTCGGTCGGTCGGTCGGTCGGTCGATCGCGACTCCCCCTCCTCCCCCGCGCGCGCGCGCGAGTCCCGTGAAAACTGAAAGGAGAAGAAGAATCGTCATCGTCAATCAATCAATCAATCAATCATCATCAATCATCATCATCCATCCATCCATCCATCCATCCATCAATCGATATAAAAAAACCCGGCCGGAATCCAGCCACCGGCTCGGCTCGGCTCGGCTCGGCTCCTCCGCGCCGCTTCCCGCCGGCCGGCTCGGGTTCGCGGGTTTTTTTTTTTTTTTTCTTTGTTTTGGTATTTTTTTTGGGTTGGTTTTCCCAGGCAAGATGGCGCCGGCCGGGCGGCTCGGCCAATGGGAGCGCGAGTTCGGCCGCCGGGCATCATGGGAGACGTAGTTCCGCCCGGCCGGCGCCATCTTGCCCGTAGTTCCCGGGCCGCCGGGCCGCGCGGCCGGCTCCCGGCGGCGGCGTCCGGGGCCCGCCCGCCCGCGTGGGGCGCGGGGCGGGGCGCGGGATCGCGCGGGGGCGGTCCCCCGTGGCCCGCCCACGCCCCCGGGGGCGGGGCCGCGCCGCCCCGGGCCGGCGGGGGCCCGGCTCCCCCCGCGGGTCGGGCTTCCGGGGCTCCCGGGGCCGGGGAGCGGCTCCGGGGGGCGTGCCCGGGCTCCGGGGGGGCGTGGTCGGCCGTCCGGCGCCGCCTCCCGGCGTCCCGGACCCGCCCCCGGACCCCCGGAGCCCCCCGGGGTCCGGTGCCCGTTGGACGGCCCGGGGCGGAAGTCCCGCCTCGGGGGCGTGTCCGGGGTCGAGGGGGCGGAGTCCGCAGTCCCCGGGGGCGGGTCCGACCGCCTGGACCCGCCCCCCCGCCCCCCCAGCCCCTCCCCGAGCCCCCCCCAAGTCTCAAGCACTCTCCTTCCCTCCGGGTCCCTCTGGGTCCTCTGCCCGGCCCCGGGGGCGTGGCCGGGGTCTGGGGGGCGTGTCTAGGGCCGTCCGGGGGCGGGTCCGACCGTCTGGCACCGCCTCCCGCCCCCCCAGCCCCTCCCACGGCCCCCCAGAGCCCTCTCCCCATTGGCTCCAATGGAGCTGCCAGGGCCTGAGACCCGGCCCCGGGGGCGTGGCCGGGGTCTGGGGGGCGTGTCTGGGGCCGTCCGGGGGCGGGTCGGACCGTCTGGCACCGCCTCCCGCCCCCCCAGCCCCTCCCACGGCCCCCCAGAGCCCTCTCCCCATTGGCTACAATGGAGCTGCCAGGGCCTGAGACCCGGCCCCGGGGGCGTGGACGGGGTCTGGGGGGCGTGTTTAGGGCCGTCCGGGGGCGGGTCCGACCGTCTGGCACCGCCTCCCGCCCCCCCAGCCCCTCCCACGGCCCCCCAGACCCGGGTCCCCGTGGGCTCCTATGGAGCTGCCAGTCCCCGAGTCCCAGCCTCTCATTGGTCGCTGGGACCCGAAGTCCCGCCTCCTGCCGCCTGGGGGCGGTTCTATGCAGATGTGGGAGTGTCCTAGAGTCCCAGGGGGCGGTCCCAGCCCTCCAGGGGCGGGTCCAGGGCCCCCCAGGCCCTGCCCACCGGGTCCAGGACCCAGTCTGTCCTTGGTGCTCCAAGTGTCTCATTGGTCGCTGGGTCTCAGAGTCCCGCCTCCTGCCGCCTGGGGGAGGGTCTATGCAGATGTGGGAGTGTCCTAGACTCCCAGGGGGCGGTCCCAGCCCTCCAGGGGCGGGTCCAGGGCCCCCCAGGCCCTGCCCACCGGGTCCAGGACCCAGTCTGTCCTTGGTTCCCTTTGGTGCTCCAAGTGTCTCATTGGTCGCTGGGATCTAAAGTCCCGCCTCCTGCCGCCTGGGGGCGGTTCTATGCAGATGTGGGAGTGTCCTAGACTCCCAGGGGGCGGTCCCAGCCCTCCAGGGGCGGGTCCAGGGCCCCCCAGGCCCTGCCCACCGGGTCCAGGACCCAGTCTGTCCTTGGTTCCCTTTGGTGCTCCAAGTGTCTCATTGGTCGCTGGGACCCAAAGTCCCGCCTCCTGCCGCCTGGGGGCGGTTCTATGCAGATGTGGGAGTGTCCTAGACTCCCAGGGGCGGTCCCAGCCCTCCAGGGGCGGGTCCAGGGCCCCCCAGGCCCTGCCCACCGGGTCCAGGACCCAGTCTGTCCTTGGTGCTCCAAGTGTCTCATTGGTCGCTGGGATCTAAAGTCCCGCCTCCTGCCGCCTGGGGGAGGGTCTATGCAGATGTGGGAGTGTCCTAGACTCCCAGGGGGCGGTCCCAGCCCTCCAGGGGCGGGCCCAGGGCCCCCCAGGCCCTGCCCACCGGGTCCAGGACCCAGTCTGTCCTTGGTTCCCTTTGGTGCTCCAAGTGTCTCATTGGTCGCTGCGATCTAAAGTCCCGCCTCCTGCCGCCTGGGGGCGGTTCTATGCAGATGTGGGAGTGTCCTAGACTCCCAGGGGGCGGTCCCAGCCCTCCCTGGGCGGGTCCAGGGCCCCCCAGGCCCTGCCCACCGGGTCCAGGACCCAGTCTGTCCTTGGTTCCCTTTGGTGCTCCAAGTGTCTCATTGGTCGCTGGGATCTAAAGTCCCGCCTCCTGCCGCCTGGGGGCGGTTCTATGCAGATGTGGGAGTGTCCTAGACTCCCAGGGGGCGGTCCCAGCCCTCCAGGGGCGGGTCCAGGGCCCCCCAGGCCCTGCCCACCGGGTCCAGGACCCAGTCTGTCCTTGGTTCCCTTTGGTGCTCCAAGTGTCTCATTGGTCGCTGGGACCCAAAGTCCCGCCTCCTGCCGCCTGGGGGCGGTTCTATGCAGATGTGGGAGTGTCCTAGACTCCCAGGGGCGGTCCCAGCCCTCCAGGGGCGGGTCCAGGGCCCCCCAGGCCCTGCCCACCGGGTCCAGGACCCAGTCTGTCCTTGGTGCTCCAAGTGTCTCATTGGTCGCTGGGATCTAAAGTCCCGCCTCCTGCCGCCTGGGGGAGGGTCTATGCAGATGTGGGAGTGTCCTAGACTCCCAGGGGGCGGTCCCAGCCCTCCAGGGGCGGGTCCAGGGCCCCCCAGGCCCTGCCCACCGGGTCCAGGACCCAGTCTGTCCTTGGTTCCCTTTGGTGCTCCAAGTGTCTCATTGGTCGCTGCGATCTAAAGTCCCGCCTCCTGCCGCCTGGGGGCGGTTCTATGCAGATGTGGGAGTGTCCTAGACTCCCAGGGGGCGGTCCCAGCCCTCCCTGGGCGGGTCCAGGGCCCCCCAGGCCCTGCCCACCGGGTCCAGGACCCAGTCTGTCCTTGGTTCCCTTTGGTGCTCCAAGTGTCTCATTGGTCGCTGGGATCTAAAGTCCCGCCTCCTGCCGCCTGGGGGCGGTTCTATGCAGATGTGGGAGTGTCCTAGACTCCCAGGGGGCGGTCCCAGCCCTCCAGGGGCGGGTCCAGGGCCCCCCAGGCCCTGCCCACCGGGTCCAGGACCCAGTCTGTCCTTGGTTCCCTTTGGTGCTCCAAGTGTCTCATTGGTCGCTGGGACCCAAAGTCCCGCCTCCTGCCGCCTGGGGGCGGTTCTATGCAGATGTGGGAGTGGCCTGCACTCCCAGGGGGCGGTCCCAGCCCTCCGGGGGCGGATCCAGGCCCCCCCAGGCCCTGCCCACCGGGTCCAGGACCCAGTCTGTCCTTGGTTCCCCTTTGTGCTCCAAGTGTCTCATTGGTCGCTGGGACCCGAAGTCCCGCCTCCTGCCGCCTGGGGCGGTTCTATGCAGATGTGGGAGTGGCCTAGACTCCCAGGGGGCGGTCCCAGCCCTCCAGGGGCGGGTCCAGGGCCCCCCAGGCCCTGCCCACCGGGTCCAGGACCCAGTCTGTCCTTGGTTCCCTTTGGTGCTCCAAGTGTCTCATTGGTCATTGGGTCTCAGAGTCCCGCCTCCAGCCGCCTGGGGGAGGGTCTATGCAGATGTGGGAGTGTCCTAGAGTCCCAGGGGGCGGTCCCAGCCCTCAGGGGGCGGATCCAGGCCCCCCAGACCTACCTACTGCTAACAGGCCCCGGTGTCCCATTGGTCCTCCGGAGCCAAAGTACCGCCTCCAGCCGCCTGGGGGCGGATCTAGGCAGATGTGGGAGTGGCCAGGTCTCCCAGGGGGCGGTCCCAGCCCTCTGGGGGCGGATCCAGGCCCCCCAGGCCTACCTACTGCTAACAGGCCCCGGTGTCCCATTGGTCCTCCGGAGCCAGAGTCCCGCCTCCGGCCGCCTGGGGGTGTGTCCAGGCAGATGTGGGAGTGTCCTAGAGTCCCAGGGGGCGGTCCCAGGGCCCCCCAGCCCCTCCCAGACCCCCGTGACCTCACCGTGACCCCGGACGCTCATTGGTCCTCGGGGGCCGGTGGGAGGGTCCTGGCCCTCTGGGGGCGGGCTGATCCCTCCCAGGGGGCGTGTCTGCACCCCAGGCCACGCCCCCAGCCCCCAGCCCCCACCCCCCACCCCTCCCCACCCCCCGCCAGCCACCCGGTCCACCAGGTTCCTCTCCCCTCCATAGAGTCCTATGGGCGCCGCGCGGCATGCTGGGACTCGTAGTCCCCGCCCGCCCGCCGCCATCTTGGAGGTCGTTCCCTTTCGCCCCGCGGCCGCCCCGCCCACCCAGCCAGTCAAAGGCGGCCTCCGCGCCAGCCAGAAGCAGCGAACCGCCGGTGGCTCGGCCCTTAAGGCTCCCGCCCGCAGAGGGCGCGCCGTCTCTTGGTGCGCCGGTTCGAGTCCCGCTGTCTGTCTGTCTGCCTGTCAGTCAGTCAGTCTGTCTATCCCGATCTCTCTCCCGCGTCATCTCGTGGGAAAAAAAAAAAAAAAAAAAAAAAAAAAAAAAAAAAAAAAAAGTTTTTGCGGGGTTCCTCCTCACTTTAAAAATTTTTTTATTGTGGGGGGGGTGTGTGTGTGGTGAGTGTCGGGTGCTTGTGGTGACGGTGAGGCAGGGGGATGACAGAGAGAGAGAGAGAGAGAGAGAGAGAGAGAGGATCCGGGTCGTCTGTTTCTCTCTTCTTCTTCTTGTGGTTGTGGTTGTTGCTGCTGCTGCTGCTGCTGCTGAGGCGGCCGCGGGTCGGTCGGGTCCGGTTCCCTCCGTGTGCGTGCGTGTGTGTGTGTGTGTCCGTCCGTCCGTCCGTCCGTCCGTCCCTCGGTCCCGTCGGTCGGTCGGTCGGTCGGTCGGTCGATCGCGACTCCCCCTCCTCCCCCGCGCGCGCGCGCGAGTCCCGTGAAAACTGAAAGGAGAAGAAGAATCGTCATCGTCAATCAATCAATCAATCAATCATCATCAATCATCATCATCCATCCATCCATCCATCCATCCATCAATCGATATAAAAAAACCCGGCCGGAATCCAGCCACCGGCTCGGCTCGGCTCGGCTCGGCTCCTCCGCGCCGCTTCCCGCCGGCCGGCTCGGGTTCGCGGGTTTTTTTTTTTTTTTTCTTTGTTTTGGTATTTTTTTTGGGTTGGTTTTCCCAGGCAAGATGGCGCCGGCCGGGCGGCTCGGCCAATGGGAGCGCGAGTTCGGCCGCCGGGCATCATGGGAGACGTAGTTCCGCCCGGCCGGCGCCATCTTGCCCGTAGTTCCCGGGCCGCCGGGCCGCGCGGCCGGCTCCCGGCGGCGGCGTCCGGGGCCCGCCCGCCCGCGTGGGGCGCGGGGCGGGGCGCGGGATCGCGCGGGGGCGGTCCCCCGTGGCCCGCCCACGCCCCCGGGGGCGGGGCCGCGCCGCCCCGGGCCGGCGGGGGCCCGGCTCCCCCCGCGGGTCGGGCTTCCGGGGCTCCCGGGGCCGGGGAGCGGCTCCGGGGGGCGTGCCCGGGCTCCGGGGGGGCGTGGTCGGCCGTCCGGCGCCGCCTCCCGGCGTCCCGGACCCGCCCCCGGACCCCCGGAGCCCCCCGGGGTCCGGTGCCCGTTGGACGGCCCGGGGCGGAAGTCCCGCCTCGGGGGCGTGTCCGGGGTCGAGGGGGCGGAGTCCGCAGTCCCCGGGGGCGGGTCCGACCGCCTGGACCCGCCCCCCGCCCCCCCAGCCCCTCCCCGAGCCCCCCCAAGTCTCAAGCACTCTCCTTCCCTCCGGGTCCCTCTGGGTCCTCTGCCCGGCCCCGGGGGCGTGGCCGGGGTCTGGGGGGCGTGTCTAGGGCCGTCCGGGGGCGGGTCCGACCGTCTGGCACCGCCTCCCGCCCCCCCAGCCCCTCCCACGGCCCCCCAGAGCCCTCTCCCCATTGGCTCCAATGGAGCTGCCAGGGCCTGAGACCCGGCCCCGGGGGCGTGGCCGGGGTCTGGGGGGCGTGTCTGGGGCCGTCCGGGGGCGGGTCGGACCGTCTGGCACCGCCTCCCGCCCCCCCAGCCCCTCCCACGGCCCCCCAGAGCCCTCTCCCCATTGGCTACAATGGAGCTGCCAGGGCCTGAGACCCGGCCCCGGGGGCGTGGACGGGGTCTGGGGGGCGTGTTTAGGGCCGTCCGGGGGCGGGTCCGACCGTCTGGCACCGCCTCCCGCCCCCCCAGCCCCTCCCACGGCCCCCCAGACCCGGGTCCCCGTGGGCTCCTATGGAGCTGCCAGTCCCCGAGTCCCAGCCTCTCATTGGTCGCTGGGACCCGAAGTCCCGCCTCCTGCCGCCTGGGGGCGGTTCTATGCAGATGTGGGAGTGTCCTAGACTCCCAGGGGGCGGTCCCAGCCCTCCAGGGGCGGGTCCAGGGCCCCCCAGGCCCTGCCCACCGGGTCCAGGACCCAGTCTGTCCTTGGTGCTCCAAGTGTCTCATTGGTCGCTGGGTCTCAGAGTCCCGCCTCCTGCCGCCTGGGGGAGGGTCTATGCAGATGTGGGAGTGTCCTAGACTCCCAGGGGGCGGTCCCAGCCCTCCAGGGGCGGGTCCAGGGCCCCCCAGGCCCTGCCCACCGGGTCCAGGACCCAGTCTGTCCTTGGTTCCCTTTGGTGCTCCAAGTGTCTCATTGGTCGCTGGGATCTAAAGTCCCGCCTCCTGCCGCCTGGGGGCGGTTCTATGCAGATGTGGGAGTGTCCTAGACTCCCAGGGGGCGGTCCCAGCCCTCCAGGGGCGGGTCCAGGGCCCCCCAGGCCCTGCCCACCGGGTCCAGGACCCAGTCTGTCCTTGGTTCCCTTTGGTGCT
Source organism: Arvicanthis niloticus (assembly GCF_011762505.2). Classification (NCBI taxonomy): domain Eukaryota; kingdom Metazoa; phylum Chordata; class Mammalia; order Rodentia; family Muridae; genus Arvicanthis; species Arvicanthis niloticus. The sequence continues at coordinate 2,806,723 of NW_023044980.1, read as the reverse complement.
CCAAGTGTCTCATTGGTCGCTGGGACCCAAAGTCCCGCCTCCTGCCGCCTGGGGGCGGTTCTATGCAGATGTGGGAGTGTCCTAGACTCCCAGGGGCGGTCCCAGCCCTCCAGGGGCGGGTCCAGGGCCCCCCAGGCCCTGCCCACCGGGTCCAGGACCCAGTCTGTCCTTGGTGCTCCAAGTGTCTCATTGGTCGCTGGGATCTAAAGTCCCGCCTCCTGCCGCCTGGGGGAGGGTCTATGCAGATGTGGGAGTGTCCTAGACTCCCAGGGGGCGGTCCCAGCCCTCCAGGGGCGGGCCCAGGGCCCCCCAGGCCCTGCCCACCGGGTCCAGGACCCAGTCTGTCCTTGGTTCCCTTTGGTGCTCCAAGTGTCTCATTGGTCGCTGCGATCTAAAGTCCCGCCTCCTGCCGCCTGGGGGCGGTTCTATGCAGATGTGGGAGTGTCCTAGACTCCCAGGGGGCGGTCCCAGCCCTCCCGGGGCGGGTCCAGGGCCCCCCAGGCCCTGCCCACCGGGTCCAGGACCCAGTCTGTCCTTGGTTCCCTTTGGTGCTCCAAGTGTCTCATTGGTCGCTGGGATCTAAAGTCCCGCCTCCTGCCGCCTGGGGGCGGTTCTATGCAGATGTGGGAGTGTCCTAGACTCCCAGGGGGCGGTCCCAGCCCTCCAGGGGCGGGTCCAGGGCCCCCCAGGCCCTGCCCACCGGGTCCAGGACCCAGTCTGTCCTTGGTTCCCTTTGGTGCTCCAAGTGTCTCATTGGTCGCTGGGACCCAAAGTCCCGCCTCCTGCCGCCTGGGGGCGGTTCTATGCAGATGTGGGAGTGTCCTAGACTCCCAGGGGCGGTCCCAGCCCTCCAGGGGCGGGTCCAGGGCCCCCCAGGCCCTGCCCACCGGGTCCAGGACCCAGTCTGTCCTTGGTGCTCCAAGTGTCTCATTGGTCGCTGGGATCTAAAGTCCCGCCTCCTGCCGCCTGGGGGAGGGTCTATGCAGATGTGGGAGTGTCCTAGACTCCCAGGGGGCGGTCCCAGCCCTCCAGGGGCGGGTCCAGGGCCCCCCAGGCCCTGCCCACCGGGTCCAGGACCCAGTCTGTCCTTGGTTCCCTTTGGTGCTCCAAGTGTCTCATTGGTCGCTGCGATCTAAAGTCCCGCCTCCTGCCGCCTGGGGGCGGTTCTATGCAGATGTGGGAGTGTCCTAGACTCCCAGGGGGCGGTCCCAGCCCTCCCTGGGCGGGTCCAGGGCCCCCCAGGCCCTGCCCACCGGGTCCAGGACCCAGTCTGTCCTTGGTTCCCTTTGGTGCTCCAAGTGTCTCATTGGTCGCTGGGATCTAAAGTCCCGCCTCCTGCCGCCTGGGGGCGGTTCTATGCAGATGTGGGAGTGTCCTAGACTCCCAGGGGGCGGTCCCAGCCCTCCAGGGGCGGGTCCAGGGCCCCCCAGGCCCTGCCCACCGGGTCCAGGACCCAGTCTGTCCTTGGTTCCCTTTGGTGCTCCAAGTGTCTCATTGGTCGCTGGGACCCAAAGTCCCGCCTCCTGCCGCCTGGGGGCGGTTCTATGCAGATGTGGGAGTGGCCTGCACTCCCAGGGGGCGGTCCCAGCCCTCCAGGGGCGGGTCCAGGGCCCCCCAGGCCCTGCCCACCGGGTCCAGGACCCAGTCTGTCCTTGGTTCCCCTTTGTGCTCCAAGTGTCTCATTGGTCGCTGGGACCCGAAGTCCCGCCTCCTGCCGCCTGGGGGCGGTTCTATGCAGATGTGGGAGTGGCCTAGACTCCCAGGGGGCGGTCCCAGCCCTCCAGGGGCGGGTCCAGGGCCCCCCAGGCCCTGCCCACCGGGTCCAGGACCCAGTCTGTCCTTGGTTCCCTTTGGTGCTCCAAGTGTCTCATTGGTCATTGGGTCTCAGAGTCCCGCCTCCAGCCGCCTGGGGGAGGGTCTATGCAGATGTGGGAGTGTCCTAGAGTCCCAGGGGGCGGTCCCAGCCCTCAGGGGGCGGATCCAGGCCCCCCAGACCTACCTACTGCTAACAGGCCCCCGGTGTCCCATTGGTCCTCCGGAGCCTAAGTACCGCCTCCAGCCGCCTGGGGGCGGATCTAGGCAGATGTGGGAGTGGCCAGGTCTCCCAGGGGGCGGTCCCAGCCCTCTGGGGGCGGATCCAGGCCCCCCAGGCCTACCTACTGCTAACAGGCCCCGGTGTCCCATTGGTCCTCCGGAGCCAGAGTCCCGCCTCCGGCCGCCTGGGGGTGTGTCCAGGCAGATGTGGGAGTGTCCTAGAGTCCCAGGGGGCGGTCCCAGGGCCCCCCAGCCCCTCCCAGACCCCCGTGACCTCACCGTGACCCCGGACGCTCATTGGTCCTCGGGGGCCGGTGGGAGGGTCCTGGCCCTCTGGGGGCGGGCTGATCCCTCCCAGGGGGCGTGTCTGCACCCCAGGCCACGCCCCCAGCCCCCAGCCCCCACCCCCCACCCCTCCCCACCCCCCGCCAGCCACCCGGTCCACCAGGTTCCTCTCCCCTCCATAGAGTCCTATGGGCGCCGCGCGGCATGCTGGGACTCGTAGTCCCCGCCCGCCCGCCGCCATCTTGGAGGTCGTTCCCTTTCGCCCCGCGGCCGCCCCGCCCACCCAGCCAGTCAAAGGCGGCCTCCGCGCCAGCCAGAAGCAGCGAACCGCCGGTGGCTCGGCCCTTAAGGCTCCCGCCCGCAGAGGGCGCGCCGTCTCTTGGTGCGCCGGTTCGAGTCCCGCTGTCTGTCTGTCTGCCTGTCAGTCAGTCAGTCTGTCTATCCCGATCTCTCTCCCGCGTCATCTCGTGGGAAAAAAAAAAAAAAAAAAAAAAAAAAAAAAAAAAAAAAAAAAGTTTTTGCGGGGTTCCTCCTCACTTTAAAAATTTTTTTATTGTGGGGGGGGTGTGTGTGTGGTGAGTGTCGGGTGCTTGTGGTGACGGTGAGGCAGGGGGATGACAGAGAGAGAGAGAGAGAGAGAGAGAGAGAGGATCCGGGTCGTCTGTTTCTCTCTTCTTCTTCTTGTGGTTGTGGTTGTTGCTGCTGCTGCTGCTGCTGCTGAGGCGGCCGCGGGTCGGTCGGGTCCGGTTCCCTCCGTGTGCGTGCGTGTGTGTGTGTGTGTCCGTCCGTCCGTCCGTCCGTCCGTCCCTCGGTCCCGTCGGTCGGTCGGTCGGTCGGTCGGTCGATCGCGACTCCCCCTCCTCCCCCGCGCGCGCGCGCGAGTCCCGTGAAAACTGAAAGGAGAAGAAGAATCGTCATCGTCAATCAATCAATCAATCAATCATCATCAATCATCATCATCCATCCATCCATCCATCCATCCATCAATCGATATAAAAAAACCCGGCCGGAATCCAGCCACCGGCTCGGCTCGGCTCGGCTCGGCTCCTCCGCGCCGCTTCCCGCCGGCCGGCTCGGGTTCGCGGGTTTTTTTTTTTTTTTTCTTTGTTTTGGTATTTTTTTTGGGTTGGTTTTCCCAGGCAAGATGGCGCCGGCCGGGCGGCTCGGCCAATGGGAGCGCGAGTTCGGCCGCCGGGCATCATGGGAGACGTAGTTCCGCCCGGCCGGCGCCATCTTGCCCGTAGTTCCCGGGCCGCCGGGCCGCGCGGCCGGCTCCCGGCGGCGGCGTCCGGGGCCCGCCCGCCCGCGTGGGGCGCGGGGCGGGGCGCGGGATCGCGCGGGGGCGGTCCCCCGTGGCCCGCCCACGCCCCCGGGGGCGGGGCCGCGCCGCCCCGGGCCGGCGGGGGCCCGGCTCCCCCCGCGGGTCGGGCTTCCGGGGCTCCCGGGGCCGGGGAGCGGCTCCGGGGGGCGTGCCCGGGCTCCGGGGGGGCGTGGTCGGCCGTCCGGCGCCGCCTCCCGGCGTCCCGGACCCGCCCCCGGACCCCCGGAGCCCCCCGGGGTCCGGTGCCCGTTGGACGGCCCGGGGCGGAAGTCCCGCCTCGGGGGCGTGTCCGGGGTCGAGGGGGCGGAGTCCGCAGTCCCCGGGGGCGGGTCCGACCGCCTGGACCCGCCCCCCGCCCCCCCAGCCCCTCCCCGAGCCCCCCCAAGTCTCAAGCACTCTCCTTCCCTCCGGGTCCCTCTGGGTCCTCTGCCCGGCCCCGGGGGCGTGGCCGGGGTCTGGGGGGCGTGTCTAGGGCCGTCCGGGGGCGGGTCCGACCGTCTGGCACCGCCTCCCCCCCCCCCAGCCCCTCCCACGGCCCCCCAGAGCCCTCTCCCCATTGGCTCCAATGGAGCTGCCAGGGCCTGAGACCCGGCCCCGGGGGCGTGGCCGGGGTCTGGGGGGCGTGTCTGGGGCCGTCCGGGGGCGGGTCGGACCGTCTGGCACCGCCTACCCCCCCCCCAGCCCCTCCCACGGCCCCCCAGAGCCCTCTCCCCATTGGCTACAATGGAGCTGCCAGGGCCTGAGACCCGGCCCCGGGGGCGTGGACGGGGTCTGGGGGGCGTGTTTAGGGCCGTCCGGGGGCGGGTCCGACCGTCTGGCACCGCCTCCCGCCCCCCCAGCCCCTCCCACGGCCCCCCAGACCCGGGTCCCCGTGGGCTCCTATGGAGCTGCCAGTCCCCGAGTCCCAGCCTCTCATTGGTCGCTGGGACCCGAAGTCCCGCCTCCTGCCGCCTGGGGGCGGTTCTATGCAGATGTGGGAGTGTCCTAGAGTCCCAGGGGGCGGTCCCAGCCCTCCAGGGGCGGGTCCAGGGCCCCCCAGGCCCTGCCCACCGGGTCCAGGACCCAGTCTGTCCTTGGTGCTCCAAGTGTCTCATTGGTCGCTGGGTCTCAGAGTCCCGCCTCCTGCCGCCTGGGGGAGGGTCTATGCAGATGTGGGAGTGTCCTAGACTCCCAGGGGGCGGTCCCAGCCCTCCAGGGGCGGGTCCAGGGCCCCCCAGGCCCTGCCCACCGGGTCCAGGACCCAGTCTGTCCTTGGTTCCCTTTGGTGCTCCAAGTGTCTCATTGGTCGCTGGGATCTAAAGTCCCGCCTCCTGCCGCCTGGGGGCGGTTCTATGCAGATGTGGGAGTGTCCTAGACTCCCAGGGGGCGGTCCCAGCCCTCCAGGGGCGGGTCCAGGGCCCCCCAGGCCCTGCCCACCGGGTCCAGGACCCAGTCTGTCCTTGGTTCCCTTTGGTGCTCCAAGTGTCTCATTGGTCATTGGGTCTCAGAGTCCCGCCTCCTGCCGCCTGGGGGCGGTTCTATGCAGATGTGGGAGTGTCCTAGACTCCCAGGGGGCGGTCCCAGCCCTCCCTGGGCGGGTCCAGGGCCCCCCAGGCCCTGCCCACCGGGTCCAGGACCCAGTCTGTCCTTGGTTCCCTTTGGTGCTCCAAGTGTCTCATTGGTCATTGGCTCTCAGAGTCCCGCCTCCTGCCGCCTGGGGGAGGGTCTATGCAGATGTGGGAGTGGCCTGGACTCCCAGGGGGCGGTCCCAGCCCTCCAGGGGCGGGTCCAGGGCCCCCCAGGCCCTGCCCACCGGGTCCAGGACCCAGTCATTCTTTGGTGCTCCAAGTGTCTCATTGGTCATTGGGTCCCAGAGTCCCGCCTCCAGCCGCCTGGGGGAGGGTCTATGCAGATGTGGGAGTGTCCTAGACTCCCAGGGGGCGGTCCCAGCCCTCCGGGGGCGGGTCCAGGGCCCCCCAGGCCCTGCCCACCGGGTCCAGGACCCAGTCTGTCCTTGGTTCCCTTTGGTGCTCCAAGTGTCTCATTGGTCATCTGGTCTCCAAAGTCCCGCCTCCTGCCGCCTGGGGGAGGGTCTATGCAGATGTGGGAGTGTCCTAGACTCCCAGGGGGCGGTCCCAGCCCTCCAGGGGCGGGTCCAGGGCCCCCCAGGCCCTGCCCACCGGGTCCAGGACCCAGTCTGTCCTTGGTTCCCTTTGGTGCTCCAAGTGTCTCATTGGTCATTGGGTCTCAGAGTCCCGCCTCCTGCCGCCTGGGGGAGGGTCTATGCAGATGTGGGAGTGGCCTAGACTCCCAGGGGGCGGTCCCAGCCCTCAGGGGGCGGATCCAGGCACCCCAGGCCTACCTACTGCTAACAGGCCCCGGTGTCTCATTGGTCCTCCGGAGCCAAAGTACCGCCTCCAGCCGCCTGGGGGCGGATCTAGGCAGATGTGGGAGTGGCCTGGACTCCCAGGGGGCGGTCCCAGCCCTCTGGGGGCGGATCCAGGCCCCCCAGGCCTACCTACTCCTAACAGGCCCCGGTGTCCCATTGGCCCTCCGGAGCCAGAGTCCCGCCTCCGGCCGCCTGGGGGGTGTGTCCAGGCAGATGTGGGAGTGTCCTAGAGTCCCAGGGGGCGGTCCCAGGGCCCCCCAGCCCCTCCCAGACCCCCGTGACCTCACCGTGACCCCGGACGCTCATTGGTCCTCGGGGGCCGGTGGGAGGGTCCTGGCCCTCTGGGGGCGGGCTGATCCCTCCCAGGGGGCGTGTCTGCACCCCAGGCCACGCCCCCAGCCCCCACCCCCACCCCCCACCCCTCCCCACCCCCCGCCAGCCACCCGGTCCACCAGGTTCCTCTCCCCTCCATAGAGTCCTATGGGCGCCGCGCGGCATGCTGGGACTCGTAGTCCCCGCCCGCCCGCCGCCATCTTGGAGGTCGTTCCCTTTCGCCCCGCGGCCGCCCCGCCCACCCAGCCAGTCAAAGGCGGCCTCCGCGCCAGCCAGAAGCAGCGAACCGCCGGTGGCTCGGCCCTTAAGGCTCCCGCCCGCAGAGGGCGCGCCGTCTCTTGCTGCGCCGGTTCGAGTCCCGCTGTCTGTCTGTCTGCCTGTCAGTCAGTCAGTCTGTCTATCCCGATCTCTCTCCCGCGTCATCTCGTGGGAAAAAAAAAAAAAAAAAAAAAAAGAGTTTTTGCGGGGTTCCTCCTCACTTTAAAAATTTTTTTATTGTGGGGGGGGTGTGTGTGTGGTGAGTGTCGGGTGCTTGTGGTGACGGTGAGGCAGGGGGATGACAGAGAGAGAGAGAGAGAGAGAGAGAGAGAGAGAGGATCCGGGTCGTCTGTTTCTCTCTTCTTCTTCTTGTGGTTGTGGTTGTTGCTGCTGCTGCTGAGGCGGCCGCGGGTCGGTCGGGTCCGGTTCCCTCCGTGTGCGTGCGTGTGTGTGTGTGTCCGTCCGTCCGTCCGTCCGTCCGTCCCTCGGTCCCGTCGGTCGGTCGGTCGGTCGGTCGATCGCGACTCCCCCTCCTCCCCCGCGCGCGCGCGCGAGTCCCGTGAAAACTGAAAGGAGAAGAAGAATCGTCATCGTCAATCAATCAATCAATCATCAATCAATCATCATCATCCATCCATCCATCCATCCATCCATCAATCGATATAAAAAAACCCGGCCGGAATCCAGCCACCGGCTCGGCTCGGCTCGGCTCGGCTCCTCCGCGCCGCTTCCCGCCGGCCGGCTCGGGTTCGCGGGTTTTTTTTTTTTTTTTTTCTTTGTTTTGGTATTTTTTTTTGGGTTGGTTTTTCCCAGGCAAGATGGCGCCGGCCGGGCGGCTCGGCCAATGGGAGCGCGAGTTCGGCCGCCGGGCATCATGGGAGACGTAGTTCCGCCCGGCCGGCGCCATCTTGCCCGTAGTTCCGGGACCGCCGGGCCGCGCGGCCGGCTCCCGGCGGCGGTCCGGGGCCCGCCCGCCCGCGTGGGGCGCGGGGCGGGGCGTGGGATCGCGCGGGGGCGGTCCCCCGTGGCCCGCCCACGCCCCCGGGGGCGGGGCCGCGCCGCCCCGGGCCGGCGGGGGCCCGGCTCCCCCCGCGGGTCGGGCTTCCGGGGCTCCCGGGGCCGGGGACGGGCTCCGGGGGGCGTGCCCGGGCTCCGGGGGGGCGTGGTCGGCCGTCCGGCGCCGCCTCCCGGCGTCCCGGACCCGCCCCCGGACCCCCGGAGCCCCCCCGGGGTCCGGTGCCCGTTGGACGGCCCGGGGCGGAAGTTCCGCCTCGGGGGCGTGTCCGGGGCCGAGGGGGCGGAGTCCGCAGTCCCCCGGGGCGGGTCCGACCGCCTGGACCCGCCCCCCGCCCCCCCAGCCCCTCCCCGAGCCCCCCCAAGTCTCAAGCACTGTCGGTCCCTCCGGGTCCCTCTGGGTCCTCTGCCCGGCCCCGGGGGCGTGGCCGGGGTCTGGGGGGCGTGTCTAGGGCCGTCCGGGGGCGGGTCCGACCGTCTGGCACCGCCTCCCGCCCTCCCAGACCCTCCCACGGCCCCCCAGAGCCCTCTCCCCATTGGCTCCAATGGAGCTGCCAGGGCCTGAGACCCGGCCCCGGGGGCGTGGCCGGGGTCTGGGGGGCGTGTCTAGGGCCGTCCGGGGGCGGGTCCGACCGTCTGGCACCGCCTCCCGCCCTCCCAGACCCTCCCACGGCCCCCCAGAGCCCTCTCCCCATTGGCTCCAATGGAGCTGCCAGGGCCTGAGACCCGGCCCCGGGGGCGTGGCCGGGGTCTGGGGGGCGTGTCTAGGGCCGTCCGGGGGCGGGTCCGACCGTCTGGCACCGCCTCCCGCCCCCCCAGCCCCTCCCACGGCCCCCCAGACCCTGGTCCCCATTGGCTCCAATGGAGCTGCCAGGGCCTGAGACCCGGCCCCGGGGGCGTGGCCGGGGTCTGGGGGGCGTGTCTAGGGCCGTCCGGGGGCGGGTCCGACCGTCTGGCACCGCCTCCCGCCCCCCCAGCCCCTCCCACGGCCCCCCAGACCCGGGTCCCCGTGGGCTCCTATGGAGCTGCCAGTCCCCGAGTCCCAGCCTCTCATTGGTCGCCGGGACCCGAAGTCCCGCCTCCTGCCGCCTGGGGGAGGGTCTATGCAGATGTGGGAGTGGCCTAGACTCCCAGGGGGCGGTCCCAGCCCTCCAAGGGCGGGTCCAGGGCCCCCCAGGCCCTGCCCACCGGGTCCAGGACCCAGTCTGTCCTTGGTGCTCCAAGTGTCTCATTGGTCGCTGGGATCTAAAGTCCCGCCTCCTGCCGCCTGGGGGAGGGTCTATGCAGATGTGGGAGTGTCCTAGACTCCCAGGGGGCGGTCCCAGCCCTCCAGGGGCGGGTCCAGGGCCCCCCAGGCCCTGCCCACCGGGTCCAGGACCCAGTCTGTCCTTGGTTCCCTTTGGTGCTCCAAGTGTCTCATTGGTCATCGGGTCTCAGAGTCCCGCCTCCTGCCGCCTGGGGGAGGGTCTATGCAGATGTGGGAGTGTCCTAGACTCCCAGGGGGCGGTCCCAGCCCTCCAGGGGCGGGTCCAGGGCCCCCCAGGCCCTGCCCACCGGGTCCAGGACCCAGTCTGTCCTTGGTTCCCTTTGGTGCTCCAAGTGTCTCATTGGTCATCGGGTCTCAGAGTCCCGCCTCCTGCCGCCTGGGGGCGGTTCTATGCAGATGTGGGAGTGTCCTAGACTCCCAGGGGGCGGTCCCAGCCCTCCAGGGGCGGGTCCAGGGCCCCCCAGGCCCTGCCCACCGGGTCCAGGACCCAGTCTGTCCTTGGTTCCCTTTGGTGCTCCAAGTGTCTCATTGGTCATTGGGATCTAAAGTCCCGCCTCCTGCCGCCTGGGGGCGGTTCTATGCAGATGTGGGAGTGTCCTAGACTCCCAGGGGGCGGTCCCAGCCCTCCAGGGGCGGGTCCAGGGCCCCCCAGGCCCTGCCCACCGGGTCCAGGACCCAGTCTGTCCTTGGTTCCCCTTGGTGCTCCAAGTGTCTCATTGGTCATTGGGATCTAAAGTCCCGCCTCCTGCCGTCTGGGGGCGGTTCTATGCAGATGTGGGAGTGTCCTAGACTCCCAGGGGGCGGTCCCAGCCCTCCCTGGGCGGGTCCAGGGCCCCCCAGGCCCTGCCCACCGGGTCCAGGACCCAGTCATTCTTTGGTGCTCCAGGTGTCTCATTGGTCATTGGGTCTCAGAGTCCCGCCTCCTGCCGCCTGGGGGAGGGTCTATGCAGATGTGGGAGTGTCCTAGACTCCCAGGGGGCGGTCCCAGCCCTCAGGGGGCGGATCCAGGCACCCCAGGCCTACCTACTGCTAACAGGCCCCGGTGTCTCATTGGTCCTCCGGAGCCAAAGTACCGCCTCCAGCCGCCTGGGGGCGGATCTAGGCAGATGTGGGAGTGGCCAGGTCTCCCAGGGGGCGGTCCCAGCCCTCTGGGGGCGGATCCAGGCCCCCCAGGCCTACCTACTGCTAACAGGCCCCGGTGTCCCATTGGTCCTCCGGAGCCAGAGTCCCGCCTCCGGCCGCCTGGGGGTGTGTCCAGGCAGATGTGGGAGTGTCCTAGAGTCCCAGGGGGCGGTCCCAGGGCCCCCCAGCCCCTCCCAGACCCCCGTGACCTCACCGTGACCCCGGACGCTCATTGGTCCTCGGGGGCCGGTGGGAGGGTCCTGGCCCTCTGGGGGCGGGCTGATCCCTCCCAGGGGGCGTGTCTGCACCCCAGGGCACGCCCCCAGCCCCCACCCCCACCCCCCGCCCTCCCACCCCCAGCCAGCCAGCCACCCGGTCCACCAGGTTCCTCTCCCCTCCATAGAGTCCTATGGGCGCCGCGCGGCATGCTGGGACTCGTAGTCCCCGCCCGCCCGCCGCCGCCATCTTGGAGGTCGTTCCCTTTCGCCCCGCGGCCGCCCCGCCCACCCAGCCAGTCAAAGGCGGCCTCCGCGCCAGCCAGAAGCAGCGAACCGCCGGTGGCTCGGCCCTTAAGGCTCCCGCCCGCAGAGGGCGCGCCGTCTCTTGGTGCGCCGGTTCGAGTCCCGCTGTCTGTCTGTCTGCCTGTCAGTCAGTCAGTCTGTCTATCCCGATCTCTCTCCCGCGTCATCTCGTGGGAAAAAAAAAAAAAAAAAAAAAAAAAAAAAAAAAAAAAAAAAAAAAGAGTTTTTGCGGGGTTCCTCCTCACTTTAAAAATTTTTTTATTGTGGGGGGGGTGTGTGTGTGGTGAGTGTCGGGTGCTTGTGGTGACGGTGAGGCAGGGGGATGACAGAGAGAGAGAGAGAGAGAGAGAGAGAGAGAGGATCCGGGTCGTCTGTTTCTCTCTTCTTCTTCTTGTGGTTGTGGTTGTTGCTGCTGCTGCTGCTGCTGCTGCTGAGGCGGCCGCGGGTCGGTCGGGTCCGGTTCCCTCCGTGTGCGTGCGTGTGTGTGTGTGTCCGTCCGTCCGTCCGTCCGTCCGTCCCTCGGTCCCGTCGGTCGGTCGGTCGGTCGGTCGATCGCGACTCCCCCTCCTCCCCCGCGCGCGCGCGCGAGTCCCGTGAAAACTGAAAGGAGAAGAAGAATCGTCATCGTCAATCAATCAATCATCAATCAATCATCATCATCAATAACCATCCATCCATCCATCCATCAATCGATATAAAAAAACCCGGCCGGAATCCAGCCACCGGCTCGGCTCGGCTCGGCTCGGCTCCTCCGCGCCGCTTCCCGCCGGCCGGCTCGGGTTCGCGGGTTTTTTTTTTTTTTTTCTTTGTTTTGGTATTTTTTTTGGGTTGGTTTTCCCAGGCAAGATGGCGCCGGACGGGCGGCTCGGCCAATGGGAGCGCGAGTTCGGCCGCCGGGCATCATGGGAGACGTAGTTCCGGCCGGCCGGCGCCATCTTGCCCGTAGTTCCGGGACCGCCGGGCCGCGCGGCCGGCTCCCGGCGGCGGTCCGGGGCCCGCCCGCCCGCGTGGGGCGCGGGGCGGGGCGCGGGATCGCGCGGGGGCGGTCCCCCGTGGCCCGCCCACGCCCCCGGGGGCGGGGCCGCGCCGCCCCGGGCCGGCGGGGGCCCGGCTCCCCCCGCGGGTCGGGCTTCCGGGGCTCCCGGGGCCGGGCAGGGGCTCCGGGGGGCGTGCCCGGGCTCCGGGGGGGCGTGGTCGGCCGTCCGGCGCCGCCTCCCGGCGTCCCGGACCCGCCCCCGGACCCCCGGAGCCCCCCCGGGGTCCGGTGCCCGTTGGACGGCCCGGGGCGGAAGTCCCGCCTCGGGGGCGTGTCCGGGGTCGAGGGGGCGGAGTCCGCAGTCCCCGGGGGCGGGTCCGACCGCCTGGACCCGCCCCCCGCCCCCCCAGCCCCTCCCCGAGCCCCCCCAAGTCTCAAGCACTCTCCTTCCCTCCGGGTCCCTCTGGGTCCTCTGCCCGGCCCCGGGGGCGTGGCCGGGGTCTGGGGGGCGTGTCTGGGGCCGTCCGGGGGCGGGTCGGACCGTCTGGCACCGCCTCCCGCCCCCCCAGCCCCTCCCACGGCCCCCCAGAGCCCTCTCCCCATGGGCTCCAATGGAGCTGCCAGGGCCTGAGACCCGGCCCCGGGGGCGTGGCCGGGGTCTGGGGGGCGTGTCTAGGGCCGTCCGGGGGCGGGTCCGACCGTCTGGCACCGCCCCCCGCCCTCCCAGCCCCTCCCACGGCCCCCCAGACCCTGGTCCCCATTGGCTCCAATGGAGCTGCCAGGGCCTGAGACCCGGCCCCGGGGGCGTGGCCGGGGTCTGGGGGGCGTGTTTAGGGCCGTCCGGGGGCGGGTCCGACCGTCTGGCACCGCCTCCCGCCCCCCCAGCCCCTCCCACGGCCCCCCAGACCCGGGTCCCCGTGGGCTCCTATGGAGCTGCCAGTCCCCGAGTCCCAGCCTCTCATTGGTCGCTGGGATCTAAAGTCCCGCCTCCTGCCGCCTGGGGGCGGTTCTATGCAGATGTGGGAGTGGCCTGCACTCCCAGGGGGCGGTCCCAGCCCTCCAGGGGCGGGTCCAGGGCCCCCCAGGCCCTGCCCACCGGGTCCAGGACCCAGTCTGTCCTTGGTTCCCCTTTGGGCTCCAAGTGTCTCATTGGTCGCTGGGACCCGAAGTCCCGCCTCCTGCCGCCTGGGGGCGGTTCTATGCAGATGTGGGAGTGGCCTAGACTCCCAGGGGGCGGTCCCAGCCCTCCAGGGGCGGGTCCAGGGCCCCCCAGGCCCTGCCCACCGGGTCCAGGACCCAGTCTGTCCTTGGTTCCCTTTGGTGCTCCAAGTGTCTCATTGGTCGCTGGGATCTAAAGTCCCGCCTCCTGCCGCCTGGGGGCGGTTCTATGCAGATGTGGGAGTGGCCTGCACTCCCAGGGGGCGGTCCCAGCCCTCCAGGGGCGGGTCCAGGGCCCCCCAGGCCCTGCCCACCGGGTCCAGGACCCAGTCTGTCCTTGGTTCCCTTTGGTGCTCCAAGTGTCTCATTGGTCGCTGGGATCTAAAGTCCCGCCTCCTGCCGCCTGGGGGCGGTTCTATGCAGATGTGGGAGTGTCCTAGACTCCCAGGGGGCGGTCCCAGCCCTCCAGGGGCGGGTCCAGGGCCCCCCAGGCCCTGCCCACCGGGTCCAGGACCCAGTCTGTCCTTGGTTCCCTTTGGTGCTCCAAGTGTCTCATTGGTCGCTGGGACCCGAAGTCCCGCCTCCTGCCGCCTGGGGGCGGTTCTATGCAGATGTGGGAGTGGCCTAGACTCCCAGGGGGCGGTCCCAGCCCTCCAGGGGCGGGTCCAGGGCCCCCCAGGCCCTGCCCACCGGGTCCAGGACCCAGTCTGTCCTTGGTTCCCTTTGGTGCTCCAAGTGTCTCATTGGTCATTGGGTCTCAGAGTCCCGCCTCCTGCCGCCTGGGGGAGGGTCTATGCAGATGTGGGAGTGTCCTAGACTCCCAGGGGGCGGTCCCAGCCCTCCCTGGGCGGGTCCAGGGCCCCCCAGGCCCTGCCCACCGGGTCCAGGACCCAGTCTGTCCTTTGTGCTCCAAGTGTCTCATTGGTCATCAGGTCTCAGAGTCCCGCCTCCTGCCGCCTGGGGGCGGTTCTATGCAGATGTGGGAGTGGCCTAGACTCCCAGGGGGCGGTCCCAGCCCTCCCTGGGCGGGTCCAGGGCCCCCCAGGCCCTGCCCACCGGGTCCAGGACCCAGTCATTCTTTGGTGCTCCAAGTGTCTCATTGGTCATTGGGTCTCAGAGTCCCGCCTCCTGCCGCCTGGGGGCGGTTCTATGCAGATGTGGGAGTGTCCTAGAGTCCCAGGGGGCGGTCCCAGACCTCCAGGGGCGGGTCCAGGGCCCCCCAGGCCCTGCCCACCGGGTCCAGGACCCAGTCTGTCCTTGGTGCTCCAAGTGTCTCATTGGTCATTGGGTCTCAGAGTCCCGCCTCCTGCCGCCTGGGGGAGGGTCTATGCAGATGTGGGAGTGTCCTAGACTCCCAGGGGGCGGTCCCAGCCCTCAGGGGGCGGATCCAGGGCCCCCAGGCCTACCTACTCCTAACAGGCCCCGGTGTCTCATTGGTCCTCCGGAGCCAAAGTACCGCCTCCAGCCGCCTGGGGGCGGATCTAGGCAGATGTGGGAGTGGCCAGGTCTCCCAGGGGGCGGTCCCAGCCCTCTGGGGGCGGATCCAGGCCCCCCAGGCCTACCTACTGCTAACAGGCCCCGGTGTCCCATTGGCCCTCCGGAGCCAGAGTCCCGCCTCCGGCCGCCTGGGGGTGTGTCCAGGCAGATGTGGGAGTGTCCTAGAGTCCCAGGGGGCGGTCCCAGGGCCCCCCAGCCCCTCCCAGACCCCCGTGACCTCACCGTGACCCCGGACGCTCATTGGTCCTCGGGGGCCGGTGGGAGGGTCCCGGCCCTCTGGGGGCGGGCTGATCCCTCCCAGGGGGCGTGTCTGCACCCCAGGCCACGCCCCCAGGTCCCAGCCCCCACCCCCCACCCCTCCCCACCCCCAGCCAGCCACCCGGTCCACCAGGTTCCTCTCCCCTCCATAGAGTCCTATGGGCGCCGCGCGGCATGCTGGGACTCGTAGTCCCCGCCCGCCCGCCGCCGCCATCTTGGAGGTCGTTCCCTTTCGCCCCGCGGCCGCCCCGCCCACCCAGCCAGTCAAAGGCGGCCTCCGCGCCAGCCAGAAGCAGCGAACCGCCGGTGGCTCGGCCCTTAAGGCTCCCGCCCGCAGAGGGCGCGCCGTCTCTTGGTGCGCCGGTTCGAGTCCCGCTGCCTGTCTGTCTGCCTGTCAGTCAGTCAGTCTGTCTATCCCGATCTCTCTCCCGCGTCATCTCGTGGGAAAAAAAAAAAAAAAAAAAAAAAAAAAAAAGTTTTTGCGGGGTTCCTCCTCACTTTAAAAATTTTTTTATTGTGGGGGGGGTGTGTGTGTGGTGAGTGTCGGGTGCTTGTGGTGACGGTGAGGCAGGGGGATGACAGAGAGAGAGAGAGAGAGAGAGAGAGAGGATCCGGGTCGTCTGTTTCTCTCTTCTTCTTCTTGTGGTTGTGGTTGCTGCTGCTGCTGCTGCTGCTGAGGCGGCCGCGGGTCGGTCGGGTCCGGTTCCCTCCGTGTGCGTGTGCGTGTGTGTGTGTGTCCGTCCGTCCGTCCGTCCGTCCGTCCCTCGGTCCCGTCGGTCGGTCGGTCGGTCGGTCGGTCGATCGCGACTCCCCCTCCTCCCCCGCGCGCGCGCGCGAGTCCCGTGAAAACTGAAAGGAGAAGAAGAATCGTCATCGTCAATCAATCAATCAATCATCATCAATCAATCATCATCATCCATCCATCCATCCATCCATCCATCAATCGATATAAAAAAACCCGGCCGGAATCCAGCCACCGGCTCGGCTCGGCTCGGCTCGGCTCCTCCGCGCCGCTTCCCGCCGGCCGGCTCGGGTTCGCGGGTTTTTTTTTTTTTTTCTTTGTTTTGGTATTTTTTTTGGGTTGGTTTTTCCCAGGCAAGATGGCGCCGGACGGGCGGCTCGGCCAATGGGAGCGCGAGTTCGGCCGCCGGGCATCATGGGAGACGTAGTTCCGGCCGGCCGGCGCCATCTTGCCCGTAGTTCCCGGGCCGCCGGGCCGCGCGGCCGGCTCCCGGCGGCGGCGTCCGGGGCCCGCCCGCCCGCGTGGGGCGCGGGGCGGGGCGCGGGATCGCGCGGGGGCGGTCCCCCGTGGCCCGCCCACGCCCCCGGGGGCGGGGCCGCGCCGCCCCGGGCCGGCGGGGGCCCGTCTCCCCCCGCGGGTCGGGCTTCCGGGGCTCCCGGGGCCGGGGACGGGCTCCGGGGGGCGTGCCCGGGCTCCGGGGGGGCGTGGTCGGCCGTCCGGCGCCGCCTCCCGGCGTCCCGGACCCGCCCCCGGACCCCCGGAGCCCCCCCGGGGTCCGGTGCCCGTTGGACGGCCCGGGGCGGAAGTCCCGCCTCGGGGGCGTGTCCGGGGTCGAGGGGGCGGAGTCCGCAGTCCCCGGGGGCGGGTCCGACCGCCTGGACCCGCCCCCCGCCCCCCCAGCCCCTCCCAGAGCCCCCCCAAGTCTCAAGCACTCTCCTTCCCTCCGGGTCCCTCTGGGTCCTCTGCCCGGCCCCGGGGGCGTGGCCGGGGTCTGGGGGGCGTGTCTAGGGCCATCCGGGGGCGGGTCGGACCGTCTGGCACCGCCTCCCGCCCTCCCAGCCCCTCCCACGGCCCCCCAGAGCCCTCTCCCCATTGGCTCCAATGGAGCTGCCAGGGCCTGAGACCCGGCCCCGGGGGCGTGGCCGGGGTCTGGGGGGCGTGTTTAGGGCCGTCCGGGGGCGGGTCGGACCGTCTGGCACCGCCTCCCGACCCCCCAGCCCCTCCCACGGCCCCCCAGAGCCCTCTCCCCATTGGCTCCAATGGAGCTGCCAGGGCCTGAGACCCGGCCCCGGGGGCGTGGCCGAGGTCTGGGGGGCGTGTTTAGGGCCGTCCGGGGGCGGGTCCGACCGTCTGGCACCGCCTCCCGCCCCCCCAGCCCCTCCCACGGCCCCCCAGACCCGGGTCCCCATGGGCTACAATGCAGCTGCCAGTCCCCGAGTCCCAGCCTCTCATTGGTCGCCGGGACCCGAAGTCCCGCCTCCTGCCGCCTGGGGGAGGGTCTATGCAGATGTGGGAGTGTCCTAGACTCCCAGGGGGCGGTCCCAGCCCTCCCTGGGCGGGTCCAGGGCCCCCCAGGCCCTGCCCACCGGGTCCAGGACCCAGTCTGTCCTTGGTTCCCTTTGGTGCTCCAAGTGTCTCATTGGTCATTGGGATCTAAAGTCCCGCCTCCTGCCGCCTGGGGGCGGGTCTATGCAGATGTGGGAGTGTCCTAGACTCCCAGGGGGCGGTCCCAGCCCTCCAGGGGCGGGTCCAGGGCCCCCCAGGCCCTGCCCACCGGGTCCAGGACCCAGTCTGTCCTTGGTTCCCTTTGGTGCTCCAAGTGTCTCATTGGTCATTGGCTCTCAGAGTCCCGCCTCCTGCCGCCTGGGGGAGGGTCTATGCAGATGTGGGAGTGTCCTAGACTCCCAGGGGGCGGTCCCAGCCCTCCAGGGGCGGGTCCAGGGCCCCCCAGGCCCTGCCCACCGGGTCCAGGACCCAGTCATTCTTTGGTGCTCCAAGTGTCTCATTGGTCATTGGGTCTCAGAGTCCCGCCTCCTGCCGCCTGGGGGCGGTTCTATGCAGATGTGGGAGTGGCCTAGACTCCCAGGGGGCGGTCCCAGCCCTCCAGGGGCGGGTCCAGGGCCCCCCAGGCCCTGCCCACTGGGTCCAGGACCCAGTCTGTCCTTGGTTCCCTTTGGTGCTCCAAGTGTCTCATTGGTCATTGGCTCTCAGAGTCCCGCCTCCTGCCGCCTGGGGGAGGGTCTATGCAGATGTGGGAGTGGCCTAGACTCCCAGGGGGCGGTCCCAGCCCTCCAGGGGCGGGTCCAGGGCCCCCCAGGCCCTGCCCACCGGGTCCAGGACCCAGTCTGTCCTTGGTTCCCTTTGGTGCTCCAAGTGTCTCATTGGTCATCTGGTCTCCAAAGTCCCGCCTCCTGCCGCCTGGGGGCGGTTCTATGCAGATGTGGGAGTGTCCTAGACTCCCAGGGGGCGGTCCCAGCCCTCCAGGGGCGGGTCCAGGGCCCCCCAGGCCCTGCCCACCGGGTCCAGGACCCAGTCTGTCGTTGGTTCCCCTGGGTGCTCCAAGTGTCTCATTGGTCATTGGCTCTCAGAGTCCCGCCTCCTGCCGCCTGGGGGAGGGTCTATGCAGATGTGGGAGTGTCCTAGACTCCCAGGGGGCGGTCCCAGCCCTCCAGGGGCGGGTCCAGGGCCCCCCAGGCCCTGCCCACCGGGTCCAGGACCCAGTCATTCTTTGGTGCTCCAAGTGTCTCATTGGTCATTGGGTCTCAGAGTCCCGCCTCCTGCCGCCTGGGGGCGGTTCTATGCAGATGTGGGAGTGTCCTAGAGTCCCAGGGGGCGGTCCCAGACCTCCAGGGGCGGGTCCAGGCCCCCCCAGGCCCTGCCCACTGGGTCCAGGACCCAGTCTGTCCTTGGTTCCCTTTGGTGCTCCAAGTGTCTCATTGGTCATTGGCTCTCAGAGTCCCGCCTCCTGCCGCCTGGGGGAGGGTCTATGCAGATGTGGGAGTGTCCTAGACTCCCAGGGGGCGGTCCCAGCCCTCCAGGGGCGGGTCCAGGGCCCCCCAGGCCCTGCCCACCGGGTCCAGGACCCAGTCTGTCCTTGGTTCCCTTTGGTGCTCCAAGTGTCTCATTGGTCATCTGGTCTCCAAAGTCCCGCCTCCTGCCGCCTGGGGGCGGTTCTATGCAGATGTGGGAGTGGCCAGGTCTCCCAGGGGGCGGTCCCAGCCCTCTGGGGGCGGATCCAGGCCCCCCAGGCCTACCTACTGCTAACAGGCCCCGGTGTCCCATTGGTCCTCCGGAGCCAGAGTCCCGCCTCCGGCCGCCTGGGGGTGTGTCCAGGCAGATGTGGGAGTGTCCTAGAGTCCCAGGGGGCGGTCCCAGGGCCCCCCAGCCCCTCCCAGACCCCCGTGACCTCACCGTGACCCCGGACGCTCATTGGTCCTCGGGGGCCGGTGGGAGGGTCCTGGCCCTCTGGGGGCGGGCTGATCCCTCCCAGGGGGCGTGTCTGCACACCAGGCCACGCCCCCAGCCCCCACCCCCCACCCCCCACCCCTCCCCACCCCCCGCCAGCCACCCGGTCCACCAGGTTCCTCTCCCCTCCATAGAGTCCTATGGGCGCCGCGCGGCATGCTGGGACTCGTAGTCCCCGCCCGCCCGCCGCCATCTTGGAGGTCGTTCCCTTTCGCCCCGCGGCCGCCCCGCCCACCCAGCCAGTCAAAGGCGGCCTCCGCGCCAGCCAGAAGCAGCGAACCGCCGGTGGCTCGGCCCTTAAGGCTCCCGCCCGCAGAGGGCGCGCCGTCTCTTGGTGCGCCGGTTCGAGTCCCGCTGTCTGTCTGCCTGTCAGTCAGTCAGTCAGTCTGTCTATCCCGATCTCTCTCCCGCGTCATCTCGTGGGAAAAAAAAAAAAAAAAAAAAAAAAAAAAAAAAAAAAAAGTTTTTGCGGGGTTCCTCCTCACTTTAAAAATTTTTTTATTGTGGGGGGGGTGTGTGTGTGGTGAGTGTCGGGTGCTTGTGGTGACGGTGAGGCAGGGGGATGACAGAGAGAGAGAGAGAGAGAGAGAGGATCCGGGTCGTCTGTTTCTCTCTTCTTCTTCTTGTGGTTGTGGTTGTGGTTGTGGTTGTTGCTGCTGCTGCTGCTGAGGCGGCCGCGGGTCGGTCGGGTCCGGTTCCCTCCGTGTGCGTGCGCGTGTGTGTGTGTGTCCGTCCGTCCGTCCGTCCGTCCCTCGGTCCCGTCGGTCGGTCGGTCGGTCGATCGCGACTCCCCCTCCTCCCCCGCGCGCGCGCGCGAGTCCCGTGAAAACTGAAAGGAGAAGAAGAATCGTCATCGTCAATCAATCAATCAATCATCAATCAATCATCATCATCCATCCATCCATCCATCCATCCATCAATCGATATAAAAAAACCCGGCCGGAATCCAGCCACCGGCTCGGCTCGGCTCGGCTCGGCTCCTCCGCGCCGCTTCCCGCCGGCCGGCTCGGGTTCGCGGGTTTTTTTTTTTTTTTTTCTTTGTTTTGGTATTTTTTTTTGGGTTGGTTTTTCCCAGGCAAGATGGCGCCGGCCGGGCGGCTCGGCCAATGGGAGCGCGAGTTCGGCCGCCGGGCATCATGGGAGACGTAGTTCCGGCCGGCCGGCGCCATCTTGCCCGTAGTTCCGGGACCGCCGGGCCGCGCGGCCGGCTCCCGGCGGCGGCGTCCGGGGCCCGCCCGCCCGCGTGGGGCGCGGGGCGGGGCGCGGGATCGCGCGGGGGCGGTCCCCCGTGGCCCGCCCACGCCCCCGGGGGCGGGGCCGCGCCGCCCCGGGCCGGCGGGGGCCCGGCTCCCCCCGCGGGTCGGGCTTCCGGGGCTCCCGGGGCCGGGGACGGGCTCCGGGGGGCGTGCCCGGGCTCCGGGGGGGCGTGGTCGGCCGTCCGGCGCCGCCTCCCGGCGTCCCGGACCCGCCCCCGGACCCCCGGAGCCCCCCCCCGGGGTCCGGTGCCCGTTGGACGGCCCGGGGCGGAAGTCCCGCCTCGGGGGCGTGTCCGGGGTCGAGGGGGCGGAGTCCGCAGTCCCCGGGGGCGGGTCCGACCGCCTGGACCCGCCCCCCGCCCCCCCAGCCCCTCCCAGAGCCCCCCCAAGTCTCAAGCACTCTCCTTCCCTCCGGGTCCCTCTGGGTCCTCTGCCCGGCCCCGGGGGCGTGGCCGGGGTCTGGGGGGCGTGTCTAGGGCCGTCCGGGGGCGGGTCCGACCGTCTGTCACCGCCTCCCGCCCTCCCAGCTCCTCCCACGGCCCCCCAGACCCGGGTCCCCATTGGCTCCAATGGAGCTGCCAGGGCCTGAGACCCGGCCCCGGGGGCGTGGCCGGGGTCTGGGGGGCGTGTTTAGGGCCGTCCGGGGGCGGGTCCGACCGTCTGGCACCGCCCCCCGCCCTCCCAGCCCCTCCCACGGCCCCCCAGACCCGGGTCCCCATTGGCTCCAATGGAGCTGCCAGGGCCTGAGACCCGGCCCCGGGGGCGTGTCCGGGGTCTGGGGGGCGTGTCTAGGGCCGTCCGGGGGCGGGTCCGACCGTCTGGCACCGCCCCCCGCCCTCCCAGCCCCTCCCACGGCCCCCCAGACCCGGGTCCCCATTGGCTCCAATGGAGCTGCCAGGGCCTGAGACCCGGCCCCGGGGGCGTGGCCGGGGTCTGGGGGGCGTGTCTAGGGCCGTCCGGGGGCGGGTCCGACCGTCTGGCACCGCCCCCCGCCCTCCCAGCCCCTCCCACGGCCCCCCAGACCCGGGTCCCCATGGGCTCCAATGGAGCTGCCAGTCCCCGAGTCCCAGCTTCTCATTGGTCGCCGGGACCCGAAGTCCCGCCTCCTGCCGCCTGGGGGCGGTTCTATGCAGATGTGGGAGTGTCCTAGACTCCCAGGGGGCGGTCCCAGCCCTCCAGGGGCGGGTCCAGGGCCCCCCAGGCCCTGCCCACCGGGTCCAGGACCCAGTCTGTCCTTGGTTCCCTTTGGTGCTCCAAGTGTCTCATTGGTCATCTGGTCTCCAAAGTCCCGCCTCCTGCCGCCTGGGGGCGGTTCTATGCAGATGTGGGAGTGTCCTAGACTCCCAGGGGGCGGTCCCAGCCCTCCAGGGGCGGGTCCAGGGCCCCCCAGGCCCTGCCCACCGGGTCCAGGACCCAGTCTGTCCTTGGTTCCCCTTGGTGCTCCAAGTGTCTCATTGGTCATTGGCTCTCAGAGTCCCGCCTCCTGCCGCCTGGGGGAGGGTCTATGCAGATGTGGGAGTGTCCTAGACTCCCAGGGGGCGGTCCCAGCCCTCCCTGGGCGGGTCCAGGGCCCCCCAGGCCCTGCCCACCGGGTCCAGGACCCAGTCATTCTTTGGTGCTCCAAGTGTCTCATTGGTCATTGGGTCTCAGAGTCCCGCCTCCTGCCGCCTGGGGGCGGTTCTATGCAGATGTGGGAGTGTCCTAGAGTCCCAGGGGGCGGTCCCAGACCTCCAGGGGCGGGTCCAGGCCCCCCCAGGCCCTGCCCACTGGGTCCAGGACCCAGTCTGTCCTTGGTTCCCTTTGGTGCTCCAAGTGTCTCATTGGTCATTGGCTCTCAGAGTCCCGCCTCCTGCCGCCTGGGGGAGGGTCTATGCAGATGTGGGAGTGTCCTAGACTCCCAGGGGGCGGTCCCAGCCCTCCAGGGGCGGGTCCAGGGCCCCCCAGGCCCTGCCCACCGGGTCCAGGACCCAGTCTGTCCTTGGTTCCCTTTGGTGCTCCAAGTGTCTCATTGGTCATCTGGTCTCCAAAGTCCCGCCTCCTGCCGCCTGGGGCGGTTCTATGCAGATGTGGGAGTGTCCTAGAGTCCCAGGGGGCGGTCCCAGACCTCCAGGGGCGGGTCCAGGGCCCCCCAGGCCCTGCCCACCGGGTCCAGGACCCAGTCTGTCCTTGGTGCTCCAAGTGTCTCATTGGTCATCAGGTCTCAGAGTCCCGCCTCCTGCCGCCTGGGGGAGGGTCTATGCAGATGTGGGAGTGGCCTAGACTCCCAGGGGGCGGTCCCAGCCCTCCAGGGGCGGGTCCAGGGCCCCCCAGGCCCTGCCCACCGGGTCCAGGACCCAGTCTGTCCTTGGTTCCCTCTGGTGCTCCAAGTGTCTCATTGGTCATCTGGTCTCCAAAGTCCCGCCTCCTGCCGCCTGGGGGCGGTTCTATGCAGATGTGGGAGTGTCCTAGACTCCCAGGGGGCGGTCCCAGCCCTCCAGGGGCGGGTCCAGGGCCCCCCAGGCCCTGCCCACCGGGTCCAGGACCCAGTCTGTCCTTGGTTCCCTTTGGTGCTCCAAGTGTCTCATTGGTCATTGGGATCTAAAGTCCCGCCTCCTGCCGCCTGGGGGAGGGTCTATGCAGATGTGGGAGTGTCCTAGACTCCCAGGGGGCGGTCCCAGCCCTCCAGGGGCGGGTCCAGGGCCCCCCAGGCCCTGCCCACCGGGTCCAGGACCCAGTCTGTCCTTGGTGCTCCAAGTGTCTCATTGGTCATCTGGTCTCCAAAGTCCCGCCTCCTGCCGCCTGGGGGCGGTTCTATGCAGATGTGGGAGTGGCCTAGACTCCCAGGGGGCGGTCCCAGCCCTCCAGGGGCGGGTCCAGGGCCCCCCAGGCCCTGCCCACCGGGTCCAGGACCCAGTCTGTCCTTGGTTCCCTTTGGTGCTCCAAGTGTCTCATTGGTCATTGGGTCTCAGAGTCCCGCCTCCTGCCACCTGGGGGCGGTTCTATGCAGATGTGGGAGTGTCCTAGACTCCCAGGGGGCGGTCCCAGCCCTCCAGGGGCGGGTCCAGGGCCCCCCAGGCCCTGCCCACCGGGTCCAGGACCCAGTCTGTCCTTGGTTCCCTTTGGTGCTCCAAGTGTCTCATTGGTCATCTGGTGTCCAAAGTCCCGCCTCCTGCCGCCTGGGGGAGGGTCTATGCAGATGTGGGAGTGTCCTAGACTCCCAGGGGGCGGTCCCAGCCCTCCAGGGGCGGGTCCAGGGCCCCCCAGGCCCTGCCCACCGGGTCCAGGACCCAGTCTGTCCTTGGTTCCCTTTGGTGCTCCAAGTGTCTCATTGGTCATCTGGTGTCCAAAGTCCCGCCTCCTGCCGCCTGGGGGAGGGTCTATGCAGATGTGGGAGTGTCCTAGACTCCCAGGGGGCGGTCCCAGCCCTCCAGGGGCGGGTCCAGGGCCCCCCAGGCCCTGCCCACCGGGTCCAGGACCCAGTCTGTCCTTGGTTCCCTCTGGTGCTCCAAGTGTCTCATTGGTCATTGGGATCTAAAGTCCCGCCTCCTGCCGCCTGGGGGAGGGTCTATGCAGATGTGGGAGTGGCCTAGACTCCCAGGGGGCGGTCCCAGCCCTCCCTGGGCGGGTCCAGGGCCCCCCAGGCCCTGCCCACCGGGTCCAGGACCCAGTCTGTCCTTGGTTCCCTTTGGTGCTCCAAGTGTCTCATTGGTCATTGGGTCTCAGAGTCCCGCCTCCAGCCGCCTGGGGGAGGGTCTATGCAGATGTGGGAGTGTCCTAGAGTCCCAGGGGGCGGTCCCAGCCCTCAGGGGGCGGATCCAGGCCCCCCAGACCTACCTACTGCTAACAGGCCCCGGTGTCCCATTGGTCCTCCGGAGCCAAAGTACCGCCTCCAGCCGCCTGGGGGCGGATCTAGGCAGATGTGGGAGTGGCCAGGTCTCCCAGGGGGCGGTCCCAGCCCTCTGGGGGCGGATCCAGGCCCCCCAGGCCTACCTACTGCTAACAGGCCCCGGTGTCCCATTGGTCCTCCGGAGCCAGAGTCCCGCCTCCGGCCGCCTGGGGGTGTGTCCAGGCAGATGTGGGAGTGTCCTAGAGTCCCAGGGGGCGGTCCCAGGGCCCCCCAGCCCCTCCCAGACCCCCGTGACCTCACCGTGACCCCGGACGCTCATTGGTCCTCGGGGGCCGGTGGGAGGGTCCTGGCCCTCTGGGGGCGGGCTGATCCCTCCCAGGGGGCGTGTCTGCCCCCCCGGCCCCCCCCCCCGCCCCCGCCCCCCCCCCCCCCCCCCCCCCCCCCCAGCCACCCGGTCCACCAGGTTCCTCTCCCCTCCATAGAGTCCTATGGGCGCCGCGCGGCATGCTGGGACTCGTAGTCCCCGCCCGCCCGCCGCCATCTTGGAGGTCGTTCCCTTTCGCCCCGCGGCCGCCCCGCCCACCCAGCCAGTCAAAGGCGGCCTCCGCGCCAGCCAGAAGCAGCGAACCGCCGGTGGCTCGGCCCTTAAGGCTCCCGCCCGCAGAGGGCGCGCCGTCTCTTGGTGCGCCGGTTCGAGTCCCGCTGTCTGTCTGTCTGCCTGTCAGTCAGTCAGTCTGTCTATCCCGATCTCTCTCCCGCGTCATCTCGTGGGAAAAAAAAAAAAAAAAAAAAAAAAAAAAAAAAAAAAAAAAAAAAAAAGTTTTTGCGGGGTTCCTCCTCACTTTAAAAATTTTTTTATTGTGGGGGGGGTGTGTGTGTGGTGAGTGTCGGGTGCTTGTGGTGACGGTGAGGCAGGGGGATGACAGAGAGAGAGAGAGAGAGAGAGAGAGAGAGAGAGAGAGAGAGGATCCGGGTCGTCTGTTTCTCTCTTCTTCTTCTTGTGGTTGTGGTTGTGGTTGTTGCTGCTGCTGCTGCTGCTGAGGCGGCCGCGGGTCGGTCGGGTCCGGTTCCCTCCGTGTGCGTGCGCGTGTGTGTGTGTGTCCGTCCGTCCGTCCGTCCGTCCGTCCCTCGGTCCCGTCGGTCGGTCGGTCGGTCGGTCGATCGCGACTCCCCCTCCTCCCCCGCGCGCGCGCGGGGGAGTCCCGTGAAAACTGAAAGGAGAAGAAGAATCGTCATCGTCAATCAATCAATCAATCATCATCAATCAATCATCATCCATCCGTCCATCCATCCATCCATCAATCGATATAAAAAAACCCGGCCGGAATCCAGCCCCCGGCTCGGCTCGGCTCGGCTCCTCCGCGCCGCTTCCCGCCGGCCGGCTCGGGTTCGCGGGTTTTTTTTTTTTTTTTCTTTGTTTTGGTATTTTTTTTTGGGTTGGTTTTTCCCAGGCAAGATGGCGCCGGCCGGGCGGCTCGGCCAATGGGAGCGCGAGTTCGGCCGCCGGGCATCATGGGAGACGTAGTTCCGGCCGGCCGGCGCCATCTTGCCCGTAGTTCCGGGACCGCCGGGCCGCGCGGCCGGCTCCCGGCGGCGGCGTCCGGGGCCCGCCCGCCCGCGTGGGGCGCGGGGCGGGGCGCGGGATCGCGCGGGGGCGGTCCCCCGTGGCCCGCCCACGCCCCCGGGGGCGGGGCCGCGCCGCCCCGGGCCGGCGGGGGCCCGGCTCCCCCCGCGGGTCGGGCTTCCGGGGCTCCCGGGGCCGGGGACGGGCTCCGGGGGGCGTGCCCGGGCTCCGGGGGGGCGTGGTCGGCCGTCCGGCGCCGCCTCCCGGCGTCCCGGACCCGCCCCCGGACCCCCGGAGCCCCCCCGGGGTCCGGTGCCCGTTGGACGGCCCGGGGCGGAAGTCCCGCCTCGGGGGCGTGTCCGGGGTCGAGGGGGCGGAGTCCGCAGTCCCCGGGGGCGGGTCCGACCGCCTGGACCCGCCCCCCGCCCCCCCAGCCCCTCCCCGAGCCCCCCCAAGTCTCAAGCACTCTCCTTCCCTCCGGGTCCCTCTGGGTCCTCTGCCCGGCCCCGGGGGCGTGGCCGGGGTCTGGGGGGCGTGTTTAGGGCCGTCCGGGGGCGGGTCCGACCGTCTGGCACCGCCTACCGCCCCCCCAGCCCCTCCCACGGCCCCCCAGAGACCTCTCCCCATTGGCTCCAATGGAGCTGCCAGGGCCTGAGACCCGGCCCCGGGGGCGTGGCCGGGGTCTGGGGGGCGTGTCTAGGGCCGTCCGGGGGCGGGTCGGACCGTCTGGCACCGCCTCCCGCCCTCCCAGCCCCTCCCACGGCCCCCCAGACCCGGGTCCCCATTGGCTCCAATGGAGCTGCCAGGGCCTGAGACCCGGCCCCGGGGGCGTGGCCGGGGTCTGGGGGGCGTGTTTGGGGCCGTCCGGGGGCGGGTCCGACCGTCTGGCACCGCCCCCCGTCCTCCCAGCCCCTCCCACGGCCCCCCAGACCCGGGTCCCCGTGGGCTCCTATGGAGCTGCCAGTCCCCGAGTCCCAGCCTCTCATTGGTCGCCGGGACCCGAAGTCCCGCCTCCTGCCGCCTGGGGGCGGTTCTATGCAGATGTGGGAGTGTCCTAGACTCCCAGGGGCGGTCCCAGCCCTCCAGGGGCGGGTCCAGGGCCCCCCAGGCCCTGCCCACCGGGTCCAGGACCCAGTCTGTCCTTGGTTCCCTTTGTGCTCCAAGTGTCTCATTGGTCGCTGGGTCCTGAAGTCCCGCCTCCTGCCGCCTGGGGGCGGTTCTATGCAGATGTGGGAGTGTCCTAGAGTCCCAGGGGGCGGTCCCAGCCCTCTAGGGGCGGGTCCAGGGCCCCCAGGCCCTGCCCACCGGGTCCAGGACCCAGTCTGTCCTTGGTTCCCTTTGGTGCTCCAAGTGTCTCATTGGTCGCTGGGATCTAAAGTCCCGCCTCCTGCCGCCTGGGGGCGGTTCTATGCAGATGTGGGAGTGTCCTAGACTCCCAGGGGGCGGTCCCAGCCCTCCAGGGGCGGGTCCAGGGCCCCCCAGGCCCTGCCCACCGGGTCCAGGACCCAGTCATTCTTTGGTGCTCCAAGTGTCTCATTGGTCATTGGGTCTCAGAGTCCCGCCTCCTGCCGCCTGGGGGAGGGTCTATGCAGATGTGGGAGTGGCCTAGACTCCCAGGGGGCGGTCCCAGCCCTCCCTGGGCGGATCCAGGGCCCCCCAGGCCCTGCCCACCGGGTCCAGGACCCAGTCTGTACTTGGTTCCCTTTGGTGCTCCAAGTGTCTCATTGGTCGCTGGGACCCAAAGTCCCGCCTCCTGCCGCCTGGGGGCGGTTCTATGCAGATGTGGGAGTGTCCTAGACTCCCAGGGGCGGTCCCAGCCCTCCAGGGGCGGGTCCAGGGCCCCCCAGGCCCTGCCCACCGGGTCCAGGACCCAGTCTGTCCTTGGTGCTCCAAGTGTCTCATTGGTCGCTGGGATCTAAAGTCCCGCCTCCTGCCGCCTGGGGGAGGGTCTATGCAGATGTGGGAGTGTCCTAGACTCCCAGGGGGCGGTCCCAGCCCTCCAGGGGCGGGTCCAGGGCCCCCCAGGCCCTGCCCACCGGGTCCAGGACCCAGTCTGTCCTTGGTTCCCTTTGGTGCTCCAAGTGTCTCATTGGTCATTGGGTCTCAGAGTCCCGCCTCCTGCCGCCTGGGGGAGGGTCTATGCAGATGTGGGAGTGGCCTAGAGTCCTAGGGGGCGGTCCCAGCCCTCCGGGGGCGGGTCCAGGGCCCCCAGGCCTACCTACTCCTAACAGGCCCAGGTGTCCCATTGGTCCTCCGGAGCCAAAGTACCGCCTCGAGCCGCCTGGGGGCGGATCTAGGCAGATGTGGGAGTGGCCAGGTCTCCCAGGGGGCGGTCCCAGCCCTCTGGGGGCGGATCCAGGCCCCCCAGGCCTACCTACTGCTAACAGGCCCCGGTGTCCCATTGGCCCTCCGGAGCCAGAGTCCCGCCTCCGGCCGCCTGGGGGTGTGTCCAGGCAGATGTGGGAGTGTCCTAGAGTCCCAGGGGGCGGTCCCAGGGCCCCCCAGCCCCTCCCAGACCCCCGTGACCTCACCGTGACCCCGGACGCTCATTGGTCCTCGGGGGCCGGTGGGAGGGTCCTGGCCCTCTGGGGGCGGGCTGATCCCTCCCAGGGGGCGTGTCTGCACCCCAGGCCACGCCCCCAGCCCCACCCCCCACCCCCCACCCTCCCACCCCCAGCCAGCCACCCGGTCCACCAGGTTCCTCTCCCCTCCATAGAGTCCTATGGGCGCCGCGCGGCATGCTGGGACTCGTAGTCCCCGCCCGCCCGCCGCCATCTTGGAGGTCGTTCCCTTTCGCCCCGCGGCCGCCCCGCCCACCCAGCCAGTCAAAGGCGGCCTCCGCGCCAGCCAGAAGCAGCGAACCGCCGGTGGCTCGGCCCTTAAGGCTCCCGCCCGCAGAGGGCGCGCCGTCTCTTGGTGCGCCGGTTCGAGTCCCGCTGTCTGTCTGCCTGTCAGTCAGTCAGTCAGTCTGTCTATCCCGATCTCTCTCCCGCGTCATCTCGTGGGAAAAAAAAAAAAAAAAAAAAAAAAAAAAAAAAAAAAAAAAAAAAAGTTTTTGCGGGGTTCCTCCTCACTTTAAAAATTTTTTTATTGTGGGGGGGGTGTGTGTGTGGTGAGTGTCGGGTGCTTGTGGTGACGGTGAGGCAGGGGGATGACAGAGAGAGAGAGAGAGAGAGAGAGGATCCGGGTCGTCTGTTTCTCTCTTCTTCTTCTTGTGGTTGTGGTTGTTGCTGCTGCTGCTGCTGCTGAGGCGGCCGCGGGTCGGTCGGGTCCGGTTCCCTCCGTGTGCGTGCGCGTGTGTGTGTGTGTCCGTCCGTCCGTCCGTCCGTCCGTCCCTCGGTCCCGTCGGTCGGTCGGTCGGTCGGTCGGTCGATCGCGACTCCCCCTCCTCCCCCGCGCGCGCGCGCGAGTCCCGTGAAAACTGAAAGGAGAAGAAGAATCGTCATCGTCAATCAATCAATCATCATCAATCATCATCATCATCCATCCGTCCATCCATCCATCCATCAATCGATATAAAAAAACCCGGCCGGAATCCAGCCACCGGCTCGGCTCGGCTCGGCTCGGCTCCTCCGCGCCGCTTCCCGCCGGCCGGCTCGGGTTCGCGGGTTTTTTTTTTTTTTTTTTTCTTTGTTTTGGTATTTTTTTTTGGGTTGGTTTTTCCCAGGCAAGATGGCGCCGGCCGGGCGGCTCGGCCAATGGGAGCGCGAGTTCGGCCGCCGGGCATCATGGGAGACGTAGTTCCGGCCGGCCGGCGCCATCTTGCCCGTAGTTCCGGGACCGCCGGGCCGCGCGGCCGGCTCCCGGCGGCGGCGTCCGGGGCCCGCCCGCCCGCGTGGGGCGCGGGGCGGGGCGCGGGATCGCGCGGGGGCGGTCCCCCGTGTCCCGCCCACGCCCCCGGGGGCGGGGCCGCGCCGCCCCGGGCCGGCGGGGGCCCGGCTCCCCCCGCGGGTCGGGCTTCCGGGGCTCCCGGGGCCGGGGACGGGCTCCGGGGGGCGTGCCCGGGCTCCGGGGGGGCGTGGTCGGCCGTCCGGCGCCGCCTCCCGGCGTCCCGGACCCGCCCCCGGACCCCCGGAGCCCCCCGGGGTCCGGTGCCCGTTGGACGGCCCGGGGCGGAAGTCCCGCCTCGGGGGCGTGTCCGGGGTCGAGGGGGCGGAGTCCGCAGTCCCCGGGGGCGGGTCCGACCGCCTGGACCCGCCCCCCGCCCCCCCAGCCCCTCCCCGAGCCCCCCCAAGTCTCAAGCACTCTCCTTCCCTCCGGGTCCCTCTGGGTCCTCTGCCCGGCCCCGGGGGCGTGGCCGGGGTCTGGGGGGCGTGTTTAGGGCCGTCCGGGGGCGGGTCCGACCGTCTGGCACCGCCTACCGCCCCCCCAGCCCCTCCCACGGCCCCCCAGAGACCTCTCCCCATTGGCTCCAATGGAGCTGCCAGGGCCTGAGACCCGGCCCCGGGGGCGTGGCCGGGGTCTGGGGGGCGTGTCTAGGGCCGTCCGGGGGCGGGTCGGACCGTCTGGCACCGCCTCCCGCCCTCCCAGCCCCTCCCACGGCCCCCCAGACCCGGGTCCCCATTGGCTCCAATGGAGCTGCCAGGGCCTGAGACCCGGCCCCGGGGGCGTGGCCGGGGTCTGGGGGGCGTGTTTGGGGCCGTCCGGGGGCGGGTCCGACCGTCTGGCACCGCCCCCCGTCCTCCCAGCCCCTCCCACGGCCCCCCAGACCCGGGTCCCCGTGGGCTCCTATGGAGCTGCCAGTCCCCGAGTCCCAGCCTCTCATTGGTCGCCGGGACCCGAAGTCCCGCCTCCTGCCGCCTGGGGGCGGTTCTATGCAGATGTGGGAGTGTCCTAGACTCCCAGGGGCGGTCCCAGCCCTCCAGGGGCGGGTCCAGGGCCCCCCAGGCCCTGCCCACCGGGTCCAGGACCCAGTCTGTCCTTGGTTCCCTTTGTGCTCCAAGTGTCTCATTGGTCGCTGGGTCCTGAAGTCCCGCCTCCTGCCGCCTGGGGGCGGTTCTATGCAGATGTGGGAGTGTCCTAGAGTCCCAGGGGGCGGTCCCAGCCCTCTAGGGGCGGGTCCAGGGCCCCCAGGCCCTGCCCACCGGGTCCAGGACCCAGTCTGTCCTTGGTTCCCTTTGGTGCTCCAAGTGTCTCATTGGTCGCTGGGATCTAAAGTCCCGCCTCCTGCCGCCTGGGGGCGGTTCTATGCAGATGTGGGAGTGTCCTAGACTCCCAGGGGGCGGTCCCAGCCCTCCAGGGGCGGGTCCAGGGCCCCCCAGGCCCTGCCCACCGGGTCCAGGACCCAGTCATTCTTTGGTGCTCCAAGTGTCTCATTGGTCATTGGGTCTCAGAGTCCCGCCTCCTGCCGCCTGGGGGAGGGTCTATGCAGATGTGGGAGTGGCCTAGACTCCCAGGGGGCGGTCCCAGCCCTCCCTGGGCGGATCCAGGGCCCCCCAGGCCCTGCCCACCGGGTCCAGGACCCAGTCTGTCCTTGGTTCCCTTTGGTGCTCCAAGTGTCTCATTGGTCGCTGGGACCCAAAGTCCCGCCTCCTGCCGCCTGGGGGCGGTTCTATGCAGATGTGGGAGTGTCCTAGACTCCCAGGGGCGGTCCCAGCCCTCCAGGGGCGGGTCCAGGGCCCCCCAGGCCCTGCCCACCGGGTCCAGGACCCAGTCTGTCCTTGGTGCTCCAAGTGTCTCATTGGTCGCTGGGATCTAAAGTCCCGCCTCCTGCCGCCTGGGGGAGGGTCTATGCAGATGTGGGAGTGTCCTAGACTCCCAGGGGGCGGTCCCAGCCCTCCAGGGGCGGGTCCAGGGCCCCCCAGGCCCTGCCCACCGGGTCCAGGACCCAGTCTGTCCTTGGTTCCCTTTGGTGCTCCAAGTGTCTCATTGGTCATTGGGTCTCAGAGTCCCGCCTCCTGCCGCCTGGGGGAGGGTCTATGCAGATGTGGGAGTGGCCTAGACTCCCAGGGGGCGGTCCCAGCCCTCAGGGGGCGGATCCAGGCACCCCAGGCCTACCTACTGCTAACAGGCCCCGGTGTCTCATTGGTCCTCCGGAGCCAAAGTACCGCCTCCAGCCGCCTGGGGGCGGATCTAGGCAGATGTGGGAGTGGCCAGGTCTCCCAGGGGGCGGTCCCAGCCCTCTGGGGGCGGATCCAGGCCCCCCAGGCCTACCTACTGCTAACAGGCCCCGGTGTCCCATTGGCCCTCCGGAGCCAGAGTCCCGCCTCCGGCCGCCTGGGGGTGTGTCCAGGCAGATGTGGGAGTGTCCTGGAGTCCCAGGGGGCGGTCCCAGGGCCCCCCAGCCCCTCCCAGACCCCCGTGACCTCACCGTGACCCCGGACGCTCATTGGTCCTCGGGGGCCGGTGGGAGGGTCCTGGCCCTCTGGGGGCGGGCTGATCCCTCCCAGGGGGCGTGTCTGCACCCCAGGCCACGCCCCCAGCCCCCAGCCCCCACCCCCCGCCCTCCCATCCCTCCCCACCCCCAGCCAGCCACCCGGTCCACCAGGTTCCTCTCCCCTCCATAGAGTCCTATGGGCGCCGCGCGGCATGCTGGGACTCGTAGTCCCCGCCCGCCCGCCGCCGCCATCTTGGAGGTCGTTCCCTTTCGCCCCGCGGCCGCCCCGCCCACCCAGCCAGTCAAAGGCGGCCTCCGCGCCAGCCAGAAGCAGCGAACCGCCGGTGGCTCGGCCCTTAAGGCTCCCGCCCGCAGAGGGCGCGCCGTCTCTTGGTGCGCCGGTTCGAGTCCCGCTGTCTGCCTGTCTGCCTGTCAGTCAGTCAGTCTGTCTATCCCGATCTCTCTCCCGCGTCATCTCGTGGGAAAAAAAAAAAAAAAAAAAAAAAAAAAAAAAAAAAAAAAAAGTTTTTGCGGGGTTCCTCCTCACTTTAAAAATTTTTTTATTGTGGGGGGGGTGTGTGTGTGGTGAGTGTCGGGTGCTTGTGGTGACGGTGAGGCAGGGGGATGACAGAGAGAGAGAGAGGATCCGGGTCGTCTGTTTCTCTCTTCTTCTTCTTGTGGTTGTTGCTGCTGCTGCTGCTGCTGAGGCGGCCGCGGGTCGGTCGGGTCCGGTTCCCTCCGTGTGCGTGCGCGTGTGTGTGTGTGTCCGTCCGTCCGTCCGTCCGTCCGTCCCTCGGTCCCGTCGGTCGGTCGGTCGGTCGGTCGGTCGATCGCGACTCCCCCTCCTCCCCCGCGCGCGCGCGCGAGTCCCGTGAAAACTGAAAGGAGAAGAAGAATCGTCATCGTCAATCAATCAATCAATCATCAATCAATCATCATCATCCATCCATCCATCCATCCATCCATCAATCGATATAAAAAAAACCCGGCCGGAATCCAGCCACCGGCTCGGCTCGGCTCGGCTCGGCTCCTCCGCGCCGCTTCCCGCCGGCCGGCTCGGGTTCGCGGGTTTTTTTTTTTTTTTTTTCTTTGTTTTGGTATTTTTTTTTGGGTTGGTTTTTCCCAGGCAAGATGGCGCCGGCCGGGCGGCTCGGCCAATGGGAGCGCGAGTTCGGCCGCCGGGCATCATGGGAGACGTAGTTCCGGCCGGCCGGCGCCATCTTGCCCGTAGTTCCCGGGACCGCCGGGCCGCGCGGCCGGCTCCCGGCGGCGGCGTCCGGGGCCCGCCCGCCCGCGTGGGGCGCGGGGCGGGGCGCGGGATCGCGCGGGGGCGGTCCCCCGTGGCCCGCCCACGCCCCCGGGGGCGGGGCCGCGCCGCCCCGGGCCGGTGGGGGCCCGGCTCCCCCCGCGGGTCGGGCTTCCGGGGCTCCCGGGGCCGGGGAGCGGCTCCGGGGGGCGTGCCCGGGCTCCGGGGGGGCGTGGTCGGCCGTGCGGCGCCGCCTCCCGGCGTCCCGGACCCGCCCCCGGACCCCCGGAGCCCCCCCGGGGTCCGGTGCCCGTTGGACGGCCCGGGGCGGAAGTCCCGCCTCGGGGGCGTGTCCGGGGTCGAGGGGGCGGAGTCCTCAGTCCCCGGGGGCGGGTCCGACCGCCTGGACCCGCCCCCCCCCCCCCCAGCCCCTCCCCGAGCCCCCCCAAGTCTCAAGCACTCTCCTTCCCTCCGGGTCCCTCTGGGTCCTCTGCCCGGCCCCGGGGGCGTGGCCGGGGTCTGGGGGGCGTGTCTATGGCCGTCCGGGGGCGGGTCCGACCATCTGGCACCGCCTCCCGCCCCCCCAGCCCCTCCCACGGCCCCCCAGAGCCCTCTCCCCATTGGCTCCAATGGAGCTGCCAGGGCCTGAGACCCGGCCCCGGGGGCGTGGCCGGGGTCTGGGGGGCGTGTTTAGGGCCGTCCGGGGGCGGGTCCGACCGTCTGGCACCGCCTCCCGCCCCCCCAGCCCCTCCCACGGCCCCCCAGACCCTGGTCCCCATTGGCTACAATGGAGCTGCCAGGGCCTGAGACCCGGCCCCGGGGGCGTGGCCGGGGTCTGGGGGGCGTGTTTATGGCCGTCCGGGGGCGGGTCCGACCGTCTGGCACCGCCTCCCGCCCCCCCAGCCCCTCCCACGGCCCCCCAGACCCGGGTCCCCGTGGGCTCCTATGGAGCTGCCAGTCCCCGAGTCCCAGCCTCTCATTGGTCGCTGGGACCCGAAATCCCGCCTCCTGCCGCCTGGGGGCGGTTCTATGCAGATGTGGGAGTGGCCTGCACTCCCAGGGGGCGGTCCCAGCCCTCCAGGGGCGGGTCCACGGCCCCCCAGGCCCTGCCCACCGGGTCCAGGACCCAGTCATTCTTTGGTGCTCCAAGTGTCTCATTGGTCATCGGGTCTCCAAAGTCCCGCCTCCTGCCGCCTGGGGGAGGTTCTATGCAGATGTGGGAGTGTCCTAGACTCCCAGGGGGCGGTCCCAGCCCTCCAGGGGCGGGTCCAGGGCCCCCCAGGCCCTGCCCACCGGGTCCAGGACCCAGTCTGTCCTTGGTTCCCTTTGGTGCTCCAAGTGTCTCATTGGTCATTGGGTCTCAGAGTCCCGCCTCCTGCCGCCTGGGGGAGGGTCTATGCAGATGTGGGAGTGTCCTAGACTCCCAGGGGGCGGTCCCAGCCCTCCAGGGGCGGGTCCAGGGCCCCCCAGGCCCTGCCCACCGGGTCCAGGACCCAGTCTGTCCTTGGTTCCCTTTGGTGCTCCAAGTGTCTCATTGGTCATTGGGTCTCAGAGTCCCGCCTCCTGCCGCCTGGGGGAGGGTCTATGCAGATGTGGGAGTGGCCTGGACTCCCAGGGGGCGGTCCCAGCCCTCCAGGGGCGGGTCCAGGGCCCCCCAGGCCCTGCACACCGGGTCCAGGACCCAGTCTGTCCTTGGTGCTCCAAGTGTCTCATTGGTCACTGGTCTCCAAAGTCCCGCCTCCTGCCGCCTGGGGGAGGGTCTATGCAGATGTGGGAGTGGCCTGGACTCCCAGGGGGCGGTCCCAGCCCTCTGGGGGCGGATCCAGGCCCCCCAGGCCTACCTACTCCTAACAGGCCCCGGTGTCCCATTGGCCCTCCGGAGCCAGAGTCCCGCCTCCGGCCGCCTGGGGGTGTGTCCAGGCAGATGTGGGAGTGTCCTAGAGTCCCAGGGGGCGGTCCCAGGGCCCCCCAGCCCCTCCCAGACCCCCGTGACCTCACCGTGACCCCGGACGCTCATTGGTCCTCGGGGGCCGGTGGGAGGGTCCTGGCCCTCTGGGGGCGGGCTGATCCCTCCCAGGGGGCGTGTCTGCACCCCAGGCCACGCCCCCAGCCCCCAGCTCCCACCCCCCACCCCTCCCCACCCCCAGCCAGCCACCCGGTCCACCAGGTTCCTCTCCCCTCCATAGAGTCCTATGGGCGCCGCGCGGCATGCTGGGACTCGTAGTCCCCGCCCGCCCGCCGCCATCTTGGAGGTCGTTCCCTTTCGCCCCGCGGCCGCCCCGCCCACCCAGCCAGTCAAAGGCGGCCTCCGCGCCAGCCAGAAGCAGCGAACCGCCGGTGGCTCGGCCCTTAAGGCTCCCGCCCGCAGAGGGCGCGCCGTCTCTTGGTGCGCCGGTTCGAGTCCCGCTGTCTGTCTGTCTGCCTGTCAGTCAGTCAGTCAGTCAGTCTGTCTATCCCGATCTCTCTCCCGCGTCATCTCGTGGGAAAAAAAAAAAAAAAAAAAAAAAAAAAAAAAAAAAAAAAAAAAGTTTTTGCGGGGTTCCTCCTCACTTTAAAAATTTTTTTATTGTGGGGGGGGTGTGTGTGTGGTGAGTGTCGGGTGCTTGTGGTGACGGTGAGGCAGGGGGATGACAGAGAGAGAGAGAGAGAGAGAGAGAGAGAGAGAGAGAGAGGATCCGGGTCGTCTGTTTCTCTCTTCTTCTTCTTGTGGTTGTGGTTGTGGTTGTTGCTGCTGCTGCTGCTGCTGAGGCGGCCGCGGGTCGGTCGGGTCCGGTTCCCTCCGTGTGCGTGCGCGTGTGTGTGTGTGTCCGTCCGTCCGTCCGTCCGTCCGTCCCTCGGTCCCGTCGGTCGGTCGGTCGGTCGGTCGATCGCGACTCCCCCTCCTCCCCCGCGCGCGCGCGCGAGTCCCGTGAAAACTGAAAGGAGAAGAAGAATCGTCATCGTCAATCAATCAATCAATCATCATCAATCAATCATCATCCATCCGTCCATCCATCCATCCATCAATCGATATAAAAAAACCCGGCCGGAATCCAGCCCCCGGCTCGGCTCGGCTCGGCTCCTCCGCGCCGCTTCCCGCCGGCCGGCTCGGGTTCGCGGGTTTTTTTTTTTTTTTCTTTGTTTTGGTATTTTTTTTTTGGGTTGGTTTTTCCCAGGCAAGATGGCGCCGGCCGGGCGGCTCGGCCAATGGGAGCGCGAGTTCGGCCGCCGGGCATCATGGGAGACGTAGTTCCGGCCGGCCGGCGCCATCTTGCCCGTAGTTCCGGGACCGCCGGGCCGCGCGGCCGGCTCCCGGCGGCGGCGTCCGGGGCCCGCCCGCCCGCGTGGGGCGCGGGGCGGGGCGCGGGATCGCGCGG
Organism: Arvicanthis niloticus; assembly: GCF_011762505.2. Classification (NCBI taxonomy): domain Eukaryota; kingdom Metazoa; phylum Chordata; class Mammalia; order Rodentia; family Muridae; genus Arvicanthis; species Arvicanthis niloticus. Next base: position 2,770,540 of record NW_023044980.1, on the reverse strand, counting down.
GGGCGGTCCCCCGTGGCCCGCCCACGCCCCCGGGGGCGGGGCCGCGCCGCCCCGGGCCGGCGGGGGCCCGGCTCCCCCCGCGGGTCGGGCTTCCGGGGCTCCCGGGGCCGGGGACGGGCTCCGGGGGGCGTGCCCGGGCTCCGGGGGGGCGTGGTCGGCCGTCCGGCGCCGCCTCCCGGCGTCCCGGACCCGCCCCCGGACCCCCGGAGCCCCCCCGGGGTCCGGTGCCCGTTGGACGGCCCGGGGCGGAAGTCCCGCCTCGGGGGCGTGTCCGGGGTCGAGGGGGCGGAGTCCGCAGTCCCCGGGGGCGGGTCCGACCGCCTGGACCCGCCCCCCGCCCCCCCAGCCCCTCCCCGAGCCCCCCCAAGTCTCAAGCACTCTCCTTCCCTCCGGGTCCCTCTGGGTCCTCTGCCCGGCCCCGGGGGCGTGGCCGGGGTCTGGGGGGCGTGTTTAGGGCCGTCCGGGGGCGGGTCCGACCGTCTGGCACCGCCTACCGCCCCCCCAGCCCCTCCCACGGCCCCCCAGAGACCTCTCCCCATTGGCTCCAATGGAGCTGCCAGGGCCTGAGACCCGGCCCCGGGGGCGTGGCCGGGGTCTGGGGGGCGTGTCTAGGGCCGTCCGGGGGCGGGTCGGACCGTCTGGCACCGCCTCCCGCCCTCCCAGCCCCTCCCACGGCCCCCCAGACCCGGGTCCCCATTGGCTCCAATGGAGCTGCCAGGGCCTGAGACCCGGCCCCGGGGGCGTGGCCGGGGTCTGGGGGGCGTGTTTGGGGCCGTCCGGGGGCGGGTCCGACCGTCTGGCACCGCCCCCCGTCCTCCCAGCCCCTCCCACGGCCCCCCAGACCCGGGTCCCCGTGGGCTCCTATGGAGCTGCCAGTCCCCGAGTCCCAGCCTCTCATTGGTCGCCGGGACCCGAAGTCCCGCCTCCTGCCGCCTGGGGGCGGTTCTATGCAGATGTGGGAGTGTCCTAGACTCCCAGGGGCGGTCCCAGCCCTCCAGGGGCGGGTCCAGGGCCCCCCAGGCCCTGCCCACCGGGTCCAGGACCCAGTCTGTCCTTGGTTCCCTTTGTGCTCCAAGTGTCTCATTGGTCGCTGGGTCCTGAAGTCCCGCCTCCTGCCGCCTGGGGGCGGTTCTATGCAGATGTGGGAGTGTCCTAGAGTCCCAGGGGGCGGTCCCAGCCCTCTAGGGGCGGGTCCAGGGCCCCCAGGCCCTGCCCACCGGGTCCAGGACCCAGTCTGTCCTTGGTTCCCTTTGGTGCTCCAAGTGTCTCATTGGTCGCTGGGATCTAAAGTCCCGCCTCCTGCCGCCTGGGGGCGGTTCTATGCAGATGTGGGAGTGTCCTAGACTCCCAGGGGGCGGTCCCAGCCCTCCAGGGGCGGGTCCAGGGCCCCCCAGGCCCTGCCCACCGGGTCCAGGACCCAGTCATTCTTTGGTGCTCCAAGTGTCTCATTGGTCATTGGGTCTCAGAGTCCCGCCTCCTGCCGCCTGGGGGAGGGTCTATGCAGATGTGGGAGTGGCCTAGACTCCCAGGGGGCGGTCCCAGCCCTCCCTGGGCGGATCCAGGGCCCCCCAGGCCCTGCCCACCGGGTCCAGGACCCAGTCTGTCCTTGGTTCCCTTTGGTGCTCCAAGTGTCTCATTGGTCGCTGGGACCCAAAGTCCCGCCTCCTGCCGCCTGGGGGCGGTTCTATGCAGATGTGGGAGTGTCCTAGACTCCCAGGGGCGGTCCCAGCCCTCCAGGGGCGGGTCCAGGGCCCCCCAGGCCCTGCCCACCGGGTCCAGGACCCAGTCTGTCCTTGGTGCTCCAAGTGTCTCATTGGTCGCTGGGATCTAAAGTCCCGCCTCCTGCCGCCTGGGGGAGGGTCTATGCAGATGTGGGAGTGTCCTAGACTCCCAGGGGGCGGTCCCAGCCCTCCAGGGGCGGGTCCAGGGCCCCCCAGGCCCTGCCCACCGGGTCCAGGACCCAGTCTGTCCTTGGTTCCCTTTGGTGCTCCAAGTGTCTCATTGGTCATTGGGTCTCAGAGTCCCGCCTCCTGCCGCCTGGGGGAGGGTCTATGCAGATGTGGGAGTGGCCTAGAGTCCTAGGGGGCGGTCCCAGCCCTCCGGGGGCGGGTCCAGGGCCCCCAGGCCTACCTACTCCTAACAGGCCCAGGTGTCCCATTGGTCCTCCGGAGCCAAAGTACCGCCTCGAGCCGCCTGGGGGCGGATCTAGGCAGATGTGGGAGTGGCCAGGTCTCCCAGGGGGCGGTCCCAGCCCTCTGGGGGCGGATCCAGGCCCCCCAGGCCTACCTACTGCTAACAGGCCCCGGTGTCCCATTGGCCCTCCGGAGCCAGAGTCCCGCCTCCGGCCGCCTGGGGGTGTGTCCAGGCAGATGTGGGAGTGTCCTAGAGTCCCAGGGGGCGGTCCCAGGGCCCCCCAGCCCCTCCCAGACCCCCGTGACCTCACCGTGACCCCGGACGCTCATTGGTCCTCGGGGGCCGGTGGGAGGGTCCTGGCCCTCTGGGGGCGGGCTGATCCCTCCCAGGGGGCGTGTCTGCACCCCAGGCCACGCCCCCAGCCCCACCCCCCACCCCCCACCCTCCCACCCCCAGCCAGCCACCCGGTCCACCAGGTTCCTCTCCCCTCCATAGAGTCCTATGGGCGCCGCGCGGCATGCTGGGACTCGTAGTCCCCGCCCGCCCGCCGCCATCTTGGAGGTCGTTCCCTTTCGCCCCGCGGCCGCCCCGCCCACCCAGCCAGTCAAAGGCGGCCTCCGCGCCAGCCAGAAGCAGCGAACCGCCGGTGGCTCGGCCCTTAAGGCTCCCGCCCGCAGAGGGCGCGCCGTCTCTTGGTGCGCCGGTTCGAGTCCCGCTGTCTGTCTGCCTGTCAGTCAGTCAGTCAGTCTGTCTATCCCGATCTCTCTCCCGCGTCATCTCGTGGGAAAAAAAAAAAAAAAAAAAAAAAAAAAAAAAAAAAAAAAAGTTTTTGCGGGGTTCCTCCTCACTTTAAAAATTTTTTTATTGTGGGGGGGGTGTGTGTGTGGTGAGTGTCGGGTGCTTGTGGTGACGGTGAGGCAGGGGGATGACAGAGAGAGAGAGAGAGAGAGAGAGGATCCGGGTCGTCTGTTTCTCTCTTCTTCTTCTTGTGGTTGTGGTTGTTGCTGCTGCTGCTGCTGCTGAGGCGGCCGCGGGTCGGTCGGGTCCGGTTCCCTCCGTGTGCGTGCGCGTGTGTGTGTGTGTCCGTCCGTCCGTCCGTCCGTCCGTCCCTCGGTCCCGTCGGTCGGTCGGTCGGTCGGTCGATCGCGACTCCCCCTCCTCCCCCGCGCGCGCGCGCGAGTCCCGTGAAAACTGAAAGGAGAAGAAGAATCGTCATCGTCAATCAATCAATCATCATCAATCATCATCATCATCCATCCGTCCATCCATCCATCCATCAATCGATATAAAAAAACCCGGCCGGAATCCAGCCACCGGCTCGGCTCGGCTCGGCTCGGCTCCTCCGCGCCGCTTCCCGCCGGCCGGCTCGGGTTCGCGGGTTTTTTTTTTTTTTTTTTTTCTTTGTTTTGGTATTTTTTTTTGGGTTGGTTTTTCCCAGGCAAGATGGCGCCGGCCGGGCGGCTCGGCCAATGGGAGCGCGAGTTCGGCCGCCGGGCATCATGGGAGACGTAGTTCCGGCCGGCCGGCGCCATCTTGCCCGTAGTTCCGGGACCGCCGGGCCGCGCGGCCGGCTCCCGGCGGCGGCGTCCGGGGCCCGCCCGCCCGCGTGGGGCGCGGGGCGGGGCGCGGGATCGCGCGGGGGCGGTCCCCCGTGTCCCGCCCACGCCCCCGGGGGCGGGGCCGCGCCGCCCCGGGCCGGCGGGGGCCCGGCTCCCCCCGCGGGTCGGGCTTCCGGGGCTCCCGGGGCCGGGGACGGGCTCCGGGGGGCGTGCCCGGGCTCCGGGGGGGCGTGGTCGGCCGTCCGGCGCCGCCTCCCGGCGTCCCGGACCCGCCCCCGGACCCCCGGAGCCCCCCGGGGTCCGGTGCCCGTTGGACGGCCCGGGGCGGAAGTCCCGCCTCGGGGGCGTGTCCGGGGTCGAGGGGGCGGAGTCCGCAGTCCCCGGGGGCGGGTCCGACCGCCTGGACCCGCCCCCCGCCCCCCCAGCCCCTCCCCGAGCCCCCCCAAGTCTCAAGCACTCTCCTTCCCTCCGGGTCCCTCTGGGTCCTCTGCCCGGCCCCGGGGGCGTGGCCGGGGTCTGGGGGGCGTGTTTAGGGCCGTCCGGGGGCGGGTCCGACCGTCTGGCACCGCCTACCGCCCCCCCAGCCCCTCCCACGGCCCCCCAGAGACCTCTCCCCATTGGCTCCAATGGAGCTGCCAGGGCCTGAGACCCGGCCCCGGGGGCGTGGCCGGGGTCTGGGGGGCGTGTCTAGGGCCGTCCGGGGGCGGGTCGGACCGTCTGGCACCGCCTCCCGCCCTCCCAGCCCCACCCACGGCCCCCCCCACCCGGGTCCCCATTGGCTCCAATGGAGCTGCCAGGGCCTGAGACCCGGCCCCGGGGGCGTGGCCGGGGTCTGGGGGGCGTGTTTGGGGCCGTCCGGGGGCGGGTCCGACCGTCTGGCACCGCCCCCCCTCCTCCCAGCCCCTCCCACGGCCCCCCAGACCCGGGTCCCCGTGGGCTCCTATGGAGCTGCCAGTCCCCGAGTCCCAGCCTCTCATTGGTCGCCGGGACCCGAAGTCCCGCCTCCTGCCGCCTGGGGGCGGTTCTATGCAGATGTGGGAGTGTCCTAGACTCCCAGGGGCGGTCCCAGCCCTCCAGGGGCGGGTCCAGGGCCCCCCAGGCCCTGCCCACCGGGTCCAGGACCCAGTCTGTCCTTGGTTCCCTTTGTGCTCCAAGTGTCTCATTGGTCGCTGGGTCCTGAAGTCCCGCCTCCTGCCGCCTGGGGGCGGTTCTATGCAGATGTGGGAGTGTCCTAGAGTCCCAGGGGGCGGTCCCAGCCCTCTAGGGGCGGGTCCAGGGCCCCCAGGCCCTGCCCACCGGGTCCAGGACCCAGTCTGTCCTTGGTTCCCTTTGGTGCTCCAAGTGTCTCATTGGTCGCTGGGATCTAAAGTCCCGCCTCCTGCCGCCTGGGGGCGGTTCTATGCAGATGTGGGAGTGTCCTAGACTCCCAGGGGGCGGTCCCAGCCCTCCAGGGGCGGGTCCAGGGCCCCCCAGGCCCTGCCCACCGGGTCCAGGACCCAGTCATTCTTTGGTGCTCCAAGTGTCTCATTGGTCATTGGGTCTCAGAGTCCCGCCTCCTGCCGCCTGGGGGAGGGTCTATGCAGATGTGGGAGTGGCCTAGACTCCCAGGGGGCGGTCCCAGCCCTCCCTGGGCGGATCCAGGGCCCCCCAGGCCCTGCCCACCGGGTCCAGGACCCAGTCTGTCCTTGGTTCCCTTTGGTGCTCCAAGTGTCTCATTGGTCGCTGGGACCCAAAGTCCCGCCTCCTGCCGCCTGGGGGCGGTTCTATGCAGATGTGGGAGTGTCCTAGACTCCCAGGGGCGGTCCCAGCCCTCCAGGGGCGGGTCCAGGGCCCCCCAGGCCCTGCCCACCGGGTCCAGGACCCAGTCTGTCCTTGGTGCTCCAAGTGTCTCATTGGTCGCTGGGATCTAAAGTCCCGCCTCCTGCCGCCTGGGGGAGGGTCTATGCAGATGTGGGAGTGTCCTAGACTCCCAGGGGGCGGTCCCAGCCCTCCAGGGGCGGGTCCAGGGCCCCCCAGGCCCTGCCCACCGGGTCCAGGACCCAGTCTGTCCTTGGTTCCCTTTGGTGCTCCAAGTGTCTCATTGGTCATTGGGTCTCAGAGTCCCGCCTCCTGCCGCCTGGGGGAGGGTCTATGCAGATGTGGGAGTGGCCTAGACTCCCAGGGGGCGGTCCCAGCCCTCAGGGGGCGGATCCAGGCACCCCAGGCCTACCTACTGCTAACAGGCCCCGGTGTCTCATTGGTCCTCCGGAGCCAAAGTACCGCCTCCAGCCGCCTGGGGGCGGATCTAGGCAGATGTGGGAGTGGCCAGGTCTCCCAGGGGGCGGTCCCAGCCCTCTGGGGGCGGATCCAGGCCCCCCAGGCCTACCTACTGCTAACAGGCCCCGGTGTCCCATTGGCCCTCCGGAGCCAGAGTCCCGCCTCCGGCCGCCTGGGGGTGTGTCCAGGCAGATGTGGGAGTGTCCTGGAGTCCCAGGGGGCGGTCCCAGGGCCCCCCAGCCCCTCCCAGACCCCCGTGACCTCACCGTGACCCCGGACGCTCATTGGTCCTCGGGGGCCGGTGGGAGGGTCCTGGCCCTCTGGGGGCGGGCTGATCCCTCCCAGGGGGCGTGTCTGCACCCCAGGCCACGCCCCCAGCCCCCAGCCCCCACCCCCCGCCCTCCCATCCCTCCCCACCCCCAGCCAGCCACCCGGTCCACCAGGTTCCTCTCCCCTCCATAGAGTCCTATGGGCGCCGCGCGGCATGCTGGGACTCGTAGTCCCCGCCCGCCCGCCGCCGCCATCTTGGAGGTCGTTCCCTTTCGCCCCGCGGCCGCCCCGCCCACCCAGCCAGTCAAAGGCGGCCTCCGCGCCAGCCAGAAGCAGCGAACCGCCGGTGGCTCGGCCCTTAAGGCTCCCGCCCGCAGAGGGCGCGCCGTCTCTTGGTGCGCCGGTTCGAGTCCCGCTGTCTGTCTGTCTGCCTGTCAGTCAGTCAGTCAGTCAGTCTGTCTATCCCGATCTCTCTCCCGCGTCATCTCGTGGGAAAAAAAAAAAAAAAAAAAAAAAAAAAAAAAAAAAAAAGTTTTTGCGGGGTTCCTCCTCACTTTAAAAATTTTTTTATTGTGGGGGGGGTGTGTGTGTGGTGAGTGTCGGGTGCTTGTGGTGACGGTGAGGCAGGGGGATGACAGAGAGAGAGAGAGGATCCGGGTCGTCTGTTTCTCTCTTCTTCTTCTTGTGGTTGTTGCTGCTGCTGCTGCTGCTGAGGCGGCCGCGGGTCGGTCGGGTCCGGTTCCCTCCGTGTGCGTGCGCGTGTGTGTGTGTGTCCGTCCGTCCGTCCGTCCGTCCGTCCCTCGGTCCCGTCGGTCGGTCGGTCGGTCGGTCGGTCGATCGCGACTCCCCCTCCTCCCCCGCGCGCGCGCGCGAGTCCCGTGAAAACTGAAAGGAGAAGAAGAATCGTCATCGTCAATCAATCAATCAATCATCATCAATCAATCATCATCATCCATCCATCCATCCATCCATCCATCAATCGATATAAAAAAACCCGGCCGGAATCCAGCCACCGGCTCGGCTCGGCTCGGCTCGGCTCCTCCGCGCCGCTTCCCGCCGGCCGGCTCGGGTTCGCGGGTTTTTTTTTTTTTTTTTCTTTGTTTTGGTATTTTTTTTGGGTTGGTTTTTCCCAGGCAAGATGGCGCCGGACGGGCGGCTCGGCCAATGGGAGCGCGAGTTCGGCCGCCGGGCATCATGGGAGACGTAGTTCCGGCCGGCCGGCGCCATCTTGCCCGTAGTTCCCGGGCCGCCGGGCCGCGCGGCCGGCTCCCGGCGGCGGCGTCCGGGGCCCGCCCGCCCGCGTGGGGCGCGGGGCGGGGCGCGGGATCGCGCGGGGGCGGTCCCCCGTGGCCCGCCCACGCCCCCGGGGGCGGGGCCGCGCCGCCCCGGGCCGGCGGGGGCCCGTCTCCCCCCGCGGGTCGGGCTTCCGGGGCTCCCGGGGCCGGGGACGGGCTCCGGGGGGCGTGCCCGGGCTCCGGGGGGGCGTGGTCGGCCGTCCGGCGCCGCCTCCCGGCGTCCCGGACCCGCCCCCGGACCCCCGGAGCCCCCCCGGGGTCCGGTGCCCGTTGGACGGCCCGGGGCGGAAGTCCCGCCTCGGGGGCGTGTCCGGGGTCGAGGGGGCGGAGTCCGCAGTCCCCGGGGGCGGGTCCGACCGCCTGGACCCGCCCCCCGCCCCCCCAGCCCCTCCCCGAGCCCCCCCAAGTCTCAAGCACTCTCCGTCCCTCCGGGTCCCTCTGGGTCCTCTGCCCGGCCCCGGGGGCGTGGCCGGGGTCTGGGGGGCGTGTTTAGGGCCGTCCGGGGGCGGGTCGGACCGTCTGGCACCGCCTCCCGACCCCCAGCCCCTCCCACGGCCCCCCAGAGCCCTCTCCCCATTGGCTCCAATGGAGCTGCCAGGGCCTGAGACCCGGCCCCGGGGGCGTGGCCGGGGTCTGGGGGGCGTGTCTGGGGCCGTCCGGGGGCGGGTCCGACCGTCTGGCACCGCCCCCCGCCCTCCCAGCCCCTCCCACGGCCCCCCAGACCCGGGTCCCCATGGGCTCCTATGGAGCTGCCAGTCCCCGAGTCCCAGCCTCTCATTGGTCGCCGGGACCCGAAGTCCCGCCTCCTGCCGCCTGGGGGAGGGTCTATGCAGATGTGGGAGTGGCCTAGACTCCCAGGGGGCGGTCCCAGCCCTCCCTGGGCGGGTCCAGGGCCCCCCAGGCCCTGCCCACCGGGTCCAGGACCCAGTCTGTCCTTGGTTCCCTTTGGTGCTCCAAGTGTCTCATTGGTCGCTGGGACCCGAAGTCCCGCCTCCTGCCGCCTGGGGGCGGTTCTATGCAGATGTGGGAGTGGCCTAGACTCCCAGGGGGCGGTCCCAGCCCTCCAGGGGCGGGTCCAGGGTCCCCCAGGCCCTGCCCACCGGGTCCAGGACCCAGTCTGTCCTTGGTTCCCTTTGGTGCTCCAAGTGTCTCATTGGTCATCGGGTCTCCAGAGTCCCGCCTCCTGCCGCCTGGGGGCGGTTCTATGCAGATGTGGGAGTGTCCTACACTCCCAGGGGGCGGTCCCAGCCCTCCCTGGGCGGGTCCAGGGCCCCCCAGGCCCTGCCCACCGGGTCCAGGACCCAGTCTGTCCTTGGTGCTCCAAGTGTCTCATTGGTCATCTGGTCTCCAAAGTCCCGCCTCCTGCCGCCTGGGGGCGGTTCTATGCAGATGTGGGAGTGTCCTAGACTCCCAGGGGGCGGTCCCAGCCCTCCAGGGGCGGGTCCAGGGCCCCCCAGGCCCTGCCCACCGTGTCCAGGACCCAGTCTGTCCTTGGTTCCCTTTGGTGCTCCAAGTGTCTCATTGGTCATCTGGTCTCTGAAGTCCCGCCTCCTGCCGCCTGGGGGAGGGTCTATGCAGATGTGGGAGTGGCCTAGACTCCCAGGGGGCGGTCCCAGCCCTCCAGGGGCGGGTCCAGGGCCCCCCAGGCCCTGCCCACCGGGTCCAGGACCCAGTCTGTCCTTGGTTCCCTTTGGTGCTCCAAGTGTCTCATTGGTCATTGGGATCTAAAGTCCCGCCTCCTGCCGCCTGGGGGAGGGTCTATGCAGATGTGGGAGTGTCCTAGACTCCCAGGGGGCGGTCCCAGCCCTCCAGGGGCGGGTCCAGGGCCCCCCAGGCCCTGCCCACCGGGTCCAGGACCCAGTCTGTCCTTGGTTCCCTTTGGTGCTCCAAGTGTCTCATTGGTCATCGGGTCTCCAAAGTCCCGCCTCCTGCCGCCTGGGGGCGGTTCTATGCAGATGTGGGAGTGTCCTAGACTCCCAGGGGGCGGTCCCAGCCCTCCCTGGGCGGGTCCAGGGCCCCCCAGGCCCTGCCCACCGGGTCCAGGACCCAGTCTGTCCTTGGTTCCCTTTGGTGCTCCAAGTGTCTCATTGGTCGCTGGGACCTGAAGTCCCGCCTCCTGCCGCCTGGGGGCGGTTCTATGCAGATGTGGGAGTGGCCTAGACTCCCAGGGGGCGGTCCCAGCCATCCAGGGGCGGGTCCAGGGCCCCCCAGGCCCTGCCCACCGGGTCCAGGACCCAGTCTGTCCTTGGTGCTCCAAGTGTCTCATTGGTCATTGGGATCTAAAGTCCCGCCTCCTGCCGCCTGGGGGAGGGTCTATGCAGATGTGGGAGTGGTTTAGAGTCCCAGGGGGCGGTCCCAGCCCTCAGGGGGCGGATCCAGGGCCCCCCAGGCCCTGCCCACCGGGTCCAGGACCCAGTCTGTCCTTGGTTCCCTTTGGTGCTCCAAGTGTCTCATTGGTCGCTGGGTCTCAGAGTCCCGCCTCCTGCCGCCTGGGGGCGGTTCTATGCAGATGTGGGAGTGGCCTAGACTCCCAGGGGGCGGTCCCAGCCCTCCAGGGGCGGGTCCAGGGCCCCCCAGGCCCTGCCCACCGGGTCCAGGACCCAGTCTGTCCTTGGTTCCCTTTGGTGCTCCAAGTGTCTCATTGGTCATCGGGTCTCCAAAGTCCCGCCTCCAGCCGCCTGGGGGCGGTTCTATGCAGATGTGGGAGTGGCCTAGACTCCCAGGGGGCGGTCCCAGCCCTCCCTGGGCGGGTCCAGGGCCCCCAGGCCCTGCCCACCGGGTCCAGGACCCAGTCATTCTTTGGTGCTCCAAGTGTCTCATTGGTCATTGGGTCTCAGAGTCCCGCCTCCTGCCGCCTGGGGGAGGGTCTATGCAGATGTGGGAGTGTCCTAGACTCCCAGGGGGCGGTCCCAGCCCTCCAGGGGCGGGTCCAGGGCCCCCCAGGCCCTGCCCACCGGGTCCAGGACCCAGTCTGTCCTTGGTTCCCCTTGGTGCTCCAAGTGTCTCATTGGTCGCTGGGATCTAAAGTCCCGCCTCCTGCCGCCTGGGGGAGGTTCTATGCAGATGTGGGAGTGTCCTAGACTCCCAGGGGGCGGTCCCAGCCCTCCCTGGGCGGGTCCAGGGCCCCCCAGGCCCTGCCCACCGTGTCCAGGACCCAGTCTGTCCTTGGTTCCCTTTGGTGCTCCAAGTGTCTCATTGGTCATTGGGATCTAAAGTCCCGCCTCCTGCCGCCTGGGGGAGGGTCTATGCAGATGTGGGAGTGTCCTAGACTCCCAGGGGGCGGTCCCAGCCCTCCAGGGGCGGGTCCAGGGCCCCCCAGGCCCTGCCCACCGGGTCCAGGACCCAGTCTGTCCTTGGTTCCCTCTGGTGCTCCAAGTGTCTCATTGGTCGCTGGGATCTAAAGTCCCGCCTCCTGCCGCCTGGGGGCGGTTATATGCAGATGTGGGAGTGTCCTAGACTCCCAGGGGGCGGTCCCAGCCCTCCAGGGGCGGGTCCAGGGCCCCCCAGGCCCTGCCCACCGGGTCCAGGACCCAGTCTGTCCTTGGTTCCCTCTGGTGCTCCAAGTGTTTCATTGGTCGCTGGGATCTAAAGTCCCGCCTCCTGCCGCCTGGGGGCGGTTATATGCAGATGTGGGAGTGGCCTAGACTCCAAGGGGGCGGTCCCAGCCCTCCCTGGGCGGGTCCAGGGCCCCCCAGGCCCTGCCCACCGGGTCCAGGACCCAGTCATTCTTTGGTGCTCCAGGTGTCTCATTGGTCATTGGGTCTCAGAGTCCCGCCTCCTGCCGCCTGGGGGAGGGTCTATGCAGATGTGGGAGTGGCCTACACTCCCAGGGGGCGGTCCCAGCCCTCAGGGGGCGGATCCAGGGCCCCCAGGCCTACCTACTCCTAACAGGCCCAGGTGTCCCATTGGCCCTCCGGAGCCAAAGTACCGCCTCCAGCCGCCTGGGGGCGGATCTAGGCAGATGTGGGAGTGGCCAGGTCTCCCAGGGGGCGGTCCCAGCCCTCTGGGGGCGGATCCAGGCCCCCCAGGCCTACCTACTGCTAACAGGCCCCGGTGTCCCATTGGCCCTCCGGAGCCAGAGTCCCGCCTCCGGCCGCCTGGGGGTGTGTCCAGGCAGATGTGGGAGTGTCCTGGAGTTTCAGGGGGCGGTCCCAGGGCCCCCCAGCCCCTCCCAGACCCCCGTGACCTCACCGTGACCCCGGACGCTCATTGGTCCTCGGGGGCCGGTGGGAGGGTCCTGGCCCTCTGGGTGCGGGCTGATCCCTCCCAGGGGGCGTGTCTGCACCCCAGGCCACGCCCCCAGGTCCCAGCCCCCACCCCCCACCCTCCCACCCCCAGCCAGCCACCCGGTCCACCAGGTTCCTCTCCCCTCCATAGAGTCCTATGGGCGCCGCGCGGCATGCTGGGACTCGTAGTCCCCGCCCGCCCGCCGCCATCTTGGAGGTCGTTCCCTTTCGCCCCGCGGCCGCCCCGCCCACCCAGCCAGTCAAAGGCGGCCTCCGCGCCAGCCAGAAGCAGCGAACCGCCGGTGGCTCGGCCCTTAAGGCTCCCGCCCGCAGAGGGCGCGCCGTCTCTTGGTGCGCCGGTTCGAGTCCCGCTGTCTGTCTGTCTGCCTGTCAGTCAGTCAGTCTGTCTATCCCGATCTCTCTCCCGCGTCATCTCGTGGGAAAAAAAAAAAAAAAAAAAAAAAAAAAAAAAAAAAAAAAAATTTTTTGGGGGGTTCCGCCACACATTAAAAATTTTTTTATTGTGGGGGGGGTGTGTGTGTGGTGAGTGTCGGGTGCTTGTGGTGACGGTGAGGCAGGGGGATGACAGAGAGAGAGAGAGAGAGAGAGAGAGGATCCGGGTCGTCTGTTTCTCTCTTCTTCTTCTTGTGGGTGTGGTTGTTGCTGCTGCTGCTGCTGCTGCTGAGGCGGCCGCGGGTCGGTCGGGTCCGGTTCCCTCCGTGTGCGTGCGCGTGTGTGTGTGTGTCCGTCCGTCCGTCCGTCCGTCCGTCCCTCGGTCCCGTCGGTCGGTCGGTCGGTCGGTCGATCGCGACTCCCCCTCCTCCCCCGCGCGCGCGCGCGAGTCCCGTGAAAACTGAAAGGAGAAGAAGAATCGTCATCGTCAATCAATCAATCATCAATCAATCATCATCATCAATAACCATCCATCCATCCATCCATCAATCGATATAAAAAAACCCGGCCGGAATCCAGCCACCGGCTCGGCTCGGCTCGGCTCGGCTCCTCCGCGCCGCTTCCCGCCGGCCGGCTCGGGTTCGCGGGTTTTTTTTTTTTTTTTTCTTTGTTTTGGTATTTTTTTTGGGTTGGTTTTCCCAGGCAAGATGGCGCCGGACGGGCGGCTCGGCCAATGGGAGCGCGAGTTCGGCCGCCGGGCATCATGGGAGACGTAGTTCCGGCCGGCCGGCGCCATCTTGCCCGTAGTTCCGGGACCGCCGGGCCGCGCGGCCGGCTCCCGGCGGCGGTCCGGGGCCCGCCCGCCCGCGTGGGGCGCGGGGCGGGGCGCGGGATCGCGCGGGGGCGGTCCCCCGTGGCCCGCCCACGCCCCCGGGGGCGGGGCCGCGCCGCCCCGGGCCGGCGGGGGCCCGGCTCCCCCCGCGGGTCGGGCTTCCGGGGCTCCCGGGGCCGGGCAGGGGCTCCGGGGGGCGTGCCCGGGCTCCGGGGGGGCGTGGTCGGCCGTCCGGCGCCGCCTCCCGGCGTCCCGGACCCGCCCCCGGACCCCCGGAGCCCCCCCGGGGTCCGGTGCCCGTTGGACGGCCCGGGGCGGAAGTCCCGCCTCGGGGGCGTGTCCGGGGTCGAGGGGGCGGAGTCCGCAGTCCCCGGGGGCGGGTCCGACCGCCTGGACCCGCCCCCCGCCCCCCCAGCCCCTCCCCGAGCCCCCCCAAGTCTCAAGCACTCTCCTTCCCTCCGGGTCCCTCTGGGTCCTCTGCCCGGCCCCGGGGGCGTGGCCGGGGTCTGGGGGGCGTGTCTGGGGCCGTCCGGGGGCGGGTCGGACCGTCTGGCACCGCCTCCCGCCCCCCCCAGCCCCTCCCACGGCCCCCCAGAGCCCTCTCCCCATGGGCTCCAATGGAGCTGCCAGGGCCTGAGACCCGGCCCCGGGGGCGTGGCCGGGGTCTGGGGGGCGTGTCTAGGGCCGTCCGGGGGCGGGTCCGACCGTCTGGCACCGCCCCCCGCCCTCCCAGCCCCTCCCACGGCCCCCCAGACCCTGGTCCCCATTGGCTCCAATGGAGCTGCCAGGGCCTGAGACCCGGCCCCGGGGGCGTGGCCGGGGTCTGGGGGGCGTGTTTTGGGCCGTCCGGGGGCGGGTCCGACCGTCTGGCACCGCCTCCCGCCCCCCCAGCCCCTCCCACGGCCCCCCAGACCCGGGTCCCCGTGGGCTCCTATGGAGCTGCCAGTCCCCGAGTCCCAGCCTCTCATTGGTCGCTGGGATCTAAAGTCCCGCCTCCTGCCGCCTGGGGGCGGTTCTATGCAGATGTGGGAGTGGCCTGCACTCCCAGGGGGCGGTCCCAGCCCTCCAGGGGCGGGTCCAGGGCCCCCCAGGCCCTGCCCACCGGGTCCAGGACCCAGTCTGTCCTTGGTTCCCCTTTGGGCTCCAAGTGTCTCATTGGTCGCTGGGACCCGAAGTCCCGCCTCCTGCCGCCTGGGGGCGGTTCTATGCAGATGTGGGAGTGGCCTAGACTCCCAGGGGGCGGTCCCAGCCCTCCAGGGGCGGGTCCAGGGCCCCCCAGGCCCTGCCCACCGGGTCCAGGACCCAGTCTGTCCTTGGTTCCCTTTGGTGCTCCAAGTGTCTCATTGGTCGCTGGGATCTAAAGTCCCGCCTCCTGCCGCCTGGGGGCGGTTCTATGCAGATGTGGGAGTGGCCTGCACTCCCAGGGGGCGGTCCCAGCCCTCCAGGGGCGGGTCCAGGGCCCCCCAGGCCCTGCCCACCGGGTCCAGGACCCAGTCTGTCCTTGGTTCCCTTTGGTGCTCCAAGTGTCTCATTGGTCGCTGGGATCTAAAGTCCCGCCTCCTGCCGCCTGGGGGCGGTTCTATGCAGATGTGGGAGTGTCCTAGACTCCCAGGGGGCGGTCCCAGCCCTCCAGGGGCGGGTCCAGGGCCCCCCAGGCCCTGCCCACCGGGTCCAGGACCCAGTCTGTCCTTGGTTCCCTTTGGTGCTCCAAGTGTCTCATTGGTCGCTGGGACCCGAAGTCCCGCCTCCTGCCGCCTGGGGGCGGTTCTATGCAGATGTGGGAGTGGCCTAGACTCCCAGGGGGCGGTCCCAGCCCTCCAGGGGCGGGTCCAGGGCCCCCCAGGCCCTGCCCACCGGGTCCAGGACCCAGTCTGTCCTTGGTTCCCTTTGGTGCTCCAAGTGTCTCATTGGTCATTGGGTCTCAGAGTCCCGCCTCCTGCCGCCTGGGGGAGGGTCTATGCAGATGTGGGAGTGTCCTAGACTCCCAGGGGGCGGTCCCAGCCCTCCCTGGGCGGGTCCAGGGCCCCCCAGGCCCTGCCCACCGGGTCCAGGACCCAGTCTGTCCTTTGTGCTCCAAGTGTCTCATTGGTCATCAGGTCTCAGAGTCCCGCCTCCTGCCGCCTGGGGGCGGTTCTATGCAGATGTGGGAGTGGCCTAGACTCCCAGGGGGCGGTCCCAGCCCTCCCTGGGCGGGTCCAGGGCCCCCCAGGCCCTGCCCACCGGGTCCAGGACCCAGTCATTCTTTGGTGCTCCAAGTGTCTCATTGGTCATTGGGTCTCAGAGTCCCGCCTCCTGCCGCCTGGGGGCGGTTCTATGCAGATGTGGGAGTGTCCTAGAGTCCCAGGGGGCGGTCCCAGACCTCCAGGGGCGGGTCCAGGGCCCCCCAGGCCCTGCCCACCGGGTCCAGGACCCAGTCTGTCCTTGGTGCTCCAAGTGTCTCATTGGTCATTGGGTCTCAGAGTCCCGCCTCCTGCCGCCTGGGGGAGGGTCTATGCAGATGTGGGAGTGTCCTAGACTCCCAGGGGGCGGTCCCAGCCCTCAGGGGGCGGATCCAGGCCCCCCAGGCCTACCTACTCCTAACAGGCCCCGGTGTCTCATTGGTCCTCCGGAGCCAAAGTACCGCCTCCAGCCGCCTGGGGGCGGATCTAGGCAGATGTGGGAGTGGCCAGGTCTCCCAGGGGGCGGTCCCAGCCCTCTGGGGGCGGATCCAGGCCCCCCAGGCCTACCTACTGCTAACAGGCCCCGGTGTCCCATTGGCCCTCCGGAGCCAGAGTCCCGCCTCCGGCCGCCTGGGGGTGTGTCCAGGCAGATGTGGGAGTGTCCTAGAGTCCCAGGGGGCGGTCCCAGGGCCCCCCAGCCCCTCCCAGACCCCCGTGACCTCACCGTGACCCCGGACGCTCATTGGTCCTCGGGGGCCGGTGGGAGGGTCCCGGCCCTCTGGGGGCGGGCTGATCCCTCCCAGGGGGCGTGTCTGCACCCCAGGCCACGCCCCCAGGTCCCAGCCCCCACCCCCCACCCCTCCCCACCCCCAGCCAGCCACCCGGTCCACCAGGTTCCTCTCCCCTCCATAGAGTCCTATGGGCGCCGCGCGGCATGCTGGGACTCGTAGTCCCCGCCCGCCCGCCGCCGCCATCGTGGCGGTCGTTCCCGTTCGCCCCGCGGCCGCCCCGCCCACCCAGCCAGTCAAAGGCGGCCTCCGCGCCAGCCAGAAGCAGCGAACCGCCGGTGGCTCGGCCCTTAAGGCTCCCGCCCGCAGAGGGCGCGCCGTCTCTTGGTGCGCCGGTTCGAGTCCCGCTGCCTGTCTGTCTGCCTGTCAGTCAGTCAGTCTGTCTATCCCGATCTCTCTCCCGCGTCATCTCGTGGGAAAAAAAAAAAAAAAAAAAAAAAAAAAAAAGTTTTTGCGGGGTTCCTCCTCACTTTAAAAATTTTTTTATTGTGGGGGGGGTGTGTGTGTGGTGAGTGTCGGGTGCTTGTGGTGACGGTGAGGCAGGGGGATGACAGAGAGAGAGAGAGAGAGAGAGAGAGAGGATCCGGGTCGTCTGTTTCTCTCTTCTTCTTCTTGTGGTTGTGGTTGCTGCTGCTGCTGCTGCTGCTGAGGCGGCCGCGGGTCGGTCGGGTCCGGTTCCCTCCGTGTGCGTGTGCGTGTGTGTGTGTGTCCGTCCGTCCGTCCGTCCGTCCGTCCCTCGGTCCCGTCGGTCGGTCGGTCGGTCGGTCGGTCGATCGCGACTCCCCCTCCTCCCCCGCGCGCGCGCGCGAGTCCCGTGAAAACTGAAAGGAGAAGAAGAATCGTCATCGTCAATCAATCAATCAATCATCATCAATCAATCATCATCATCCATCCATCCATCCATCCATCCATCAATCGATATAAAAAAACCCGGCCGGAATCCAGCCACCGGCTCGGCTCGGCTCGGCTCGGCTCCTCCGCGCCGCTTCCCGCCGGCCGGCTCGGGTTCGCGGGTTTTTTTTTTTTTTTCTTTGTTTTGGTATTTTTTTTGGGTTGGTTTTTCCCAGGCAAGATGGCGCCGGACGGGCGGCTCGGCCAATGGGAGCGCGAGTTCGGCCGCCGGGCATCATGGGAGACGTAGTTCCGGCCGGCCGGCGCCATCTTGCCCGTAGTTCCCGGGCCGCCGGGCCGCGCGGCCGGCTCCCGGCGGCGGCGTCCGGGGCCCGCCCGCCCGCGTGGGGCGCGGGGCGGGGCGCGGGATCGCGCGGGGGCGGTCCCCCGTGGCCCGCCCACGCCCCCGGGGGCGGGGCCGCGCCGCCCCGGGCCGGCGGGGGCCCGTCTCCCCCCGCGGGTCGGGCTTCCGGGGCTCCCGGGGCCGGGGACGGGCTCCGGGGGGCGTGCCCGGGCTCCGGGGGGGCGTGGTCGGCCGTCCGGCGCCGCCTCCCGGCGTCCCGGACCCGCCCCCGGACCCCCGGAGCCCCCCCGGGGTCCGGTGCCCGTTGGACGGCCCGGGGCGGAAGTCCCGCCTCGGGGGCGTGTCCGGGGTCGAGGGGGCGGAGTCCGCAGTCCCCGGGGGCGGGTCCGACCGCCTGGACCCGCCCCCCGCCCCCCCAGCCCCTCCCCGAGCCCCCCCAAGTCTCAAGCACTCTCCGTCCCTCCGGGTCCCTCTGGGTCCTCTGCCCGGCCCCGGGGGCGTGGCCGGGGTCTGGGGGGCGTGTTTAGGGCCGTCCGGGGGCGGGTCGGACCGTCTGGCACCGCCTCCCGACCCCCCAGCCCCTCCCACGGCCCCCCAGAGCCCTCTCCCCATTGGCTCCAATGGAGCTGCCAGGGCCTGAGACCCGGCCCCGGGGGCGTGGCCGGGGTCTGGGGGGCGTGTCTGGGGCCGTCCGGGGGCGGGTCCGACCGTCTGGCACCGCCCCCCGCCCTCCCAGCCCCTCCCACGGCCCCCCAGACCCGGGTCCCCATGGGCTCCTATGGAGCTGCCAGTCCCCGAGTCCCAGCCTCTCATTGGTCGCCGGGACCCGAAGTCCCGCCTCCTGCCGCCTGGGGGAGGGTCTATGCAGATGTGGGAGTGGCCTAGACTCCCAGGGGGCGGTCCCAGCCCTCCCTGGGCGGGTCCAGGGCCCCCCAGGCCCTGCCCACCGGGTCCAGGACCCAGTCTGTCCTTGGTTCCCTTTGGTGCTCCAAGTGTCTCATTGGTCGCTGGGACCCGAAGTCCCGCCTCCTGCCGCCTGGGGGCGGTTCTATGCAGATGTGGGAGTGGCCTAGACTCCCAGGGGGCGGTCCCAGCCCTCCAGGGGCGGGTCCAGGGTCCCCCAGGCCCTGCCCACCGGGTCCAGGACCCAGTCTGTCCTTGGTTCCCTTTGGTGCTCCAAGTGTCTCATTGGTCATCGGGTCTCCAGAGTCCCGCCTCCTGCCGCCTGGGGGCGGTTCTATGCAGATGTGGGAGTGTCCTAGACTCCCAGGGGGCGGTCCCAGCCCTCCCTGGGCGGGTCCAGGGCCCCCCAGGCCCTGCCCACCGGGTCCAGGACCCAGTCTGTCCTTGGTGCTCCAAGTGTCTCATTGGTCATCTGGTCTCCAAAGTCCCGCCTCCTGCCGCCTGGGGGCGGTTCTATGCAGATGTGGGAGTGGCCTAGACTCCCAGGGGGCGGTCCCAGCCCTCCAGGGGCGGGTCCAGGGCCCCCCAGGCCCTGCCCACCGTGTCCAGGACCCAGTCTGTCCTTGGTTCCCTTTGGTGCTCCAAGTGTCTCATTGGTCATCTGGTCTCTGAAGTCCCGCCTCCTGCCGCCTGGGGGAGGGTCTATGCAGATGTGGGAGTGGCCTAGACTCCCAGGGGGCGGTCCCAGCCCTCCAGGGGCGGGTCCAGGGCCCCCCAGGCCCTGCCCACCGGGTCCAGGACCCAGTCTGTCCTTGGTTCCCTTTGGTGCTCCAAGTGTCTCATTGGTCATTGGGATCTAAAGTCCCGCCTCCTGCCGCCTGGGGGAGGGTCTATGCAGATGTGGGAGTGTCCTAGACTCCCAGGGGGCGGTCCCAGCCCTCCAGGGGCGGGTCCAGGGCCCCCCAGGCCCTGCCCACCGGGTCCAGGACCCAGTCTGTCCTTGGTTCCCTTTGGTGCTCCAAGTGTCTCATTGGTCATCGGGTCTCCAAAGTCCCGCCTCCTGCCGCCTGGGGGCGGTTCTATGCAGATGTGGGAGTGTCCTAGACTCCCAGGGGGCGGTCCCAGCCCTCCCTGGGCGGGTCCAGGGCCCCCCAGGCCCTGCCCACCGGGTCCAGGACCCAGTCTGTCCTTGGTTCCCTTTGGTGCTCCAAGTGTCTCATTGGTCGCTGGGACCTGAAGTCCCGCCTCCTGCCGCCTGGGGGCGGTTCTATGCAGATGTGGGAGTGGCCTAGACTCCCAGGGGGCGGTCCCAGCCATCCAGGGGCGGGTCCAGGGCCCCCCAGGCCCTGCCCACCGGGTCCAGGACCCAGTCTGTCCTTGGTGCTCCAAGTGTCTCATTGGTCATTGGGATCTAAAGTCCCGCCTCCTGCCGCCTGGGGGAGGGTCTATGCAGATGTGGGAGTGGTTTAGAGTCCCAGGGGGCGGTCCCAGCCCTCAGGGGGCGGATCCAGGGCCCCCCAGGCCCTGCCCACCGGGTCCAGGACCCAGTCTGTCCTTGGTTCCCTTTGGTGCTCCAAGTGTCTCATTGGTCGCTGGGTCTCAGAGTCCCGCCTCCTGCCGCCTGGGGGCGGTTCTATGCAGATGTGGGAGTGGCCTAGACTCCCAGGGGGCGGTCCCAGCCCTCCAGGGGCGGGTCCAGGGCCCCCCAGGCCCTGCCCACCGGGTCCAGGACCCAGTCTGTCCTTGGTTCCCTTTGGTGCTCCAAGTGTCTCATTGGTCATCGGGTCTCCAAAGTCCCGCCTCCAGCCGCCTGGGGGCGGTTCTATGCAGATGTGGGAGTGGCCTAGACTCCCAGGGGGCGGTCCCAGCCCTCCCTGGGCGGGTCCAGGGCCCCCAGGCCCTGCCCACCGGGTCCAGGACCCAGTCATTCTTTGGTGCTCCAAGTGTCTCATTGGTCATTGGGTCTCAGAGTCCCGCCTCCTGCCGCCTGGGGGAGGGTCTATGCAGATGTGGGAGTGTCCTAGACTCCCAGGGGGCGGTCCCAGCCCTCCAGGGGCGGGTCCAGGGCCCCCCAGGCCCTGCCCACCGGGTCCAGGACCCAGTCTGTCCTTGGTTCCCCTTGGTGCTCCAAGTGTCTCATTGGTCGCTGGGATCTAAAGTCCCGCCTCCTGCCGCCTGGGGGAGGTTCTATGCAGATGTGGGAGTGTCCTAGACTCCCAGGGGGCGGTCCCAGCCCTCCCTGGGCGGGTCCAGGGCCCCCCAGGCCCTGCCCACCGTGTCCAGGACCCAGTCTGTCCTTGGTTCCCTTTGGTGCTCCAAGTGTCTCATTGGTCATTGGGATCTAAAGTCCCGCCTCCTGCCGCCTGGGGGAGGGTCTATGCAGATGTGGGAGTGTCCTAGACTCCCAGGGGGCGGTCCCAGCCCTCCAGGGGCGGGTCCAGGGCCCCCCAGGCCCTGCCCACCGGGTCCAGGACCCAGTCTGTCCTTGGTTCCCTCTGGTGCTCCAAGTGTCTCATTGGTCGCTGGGATCTAAAGTCCCGCCTCCTGCCGCCTGGGGGCGGTTATATGCAGATGTGGGAGTGTCCTAGACTCCCAGGGGGCGGTCCCAGCCCTCCAGGGGCGGGTCCAGGGCCCCCCAGGCCCTGCCCACCGGGTCCAGGACCCAGTCTGTCCTTGGTTCCCTCTGGTGCTCCAAGTGTTTCATTGGTCGCTGGGATCTAAAGTCCCGCCTCCTGCCGCCTGGGGGCGGTTATATGCAGATGTGGGAGTGGCCTAGACTCCAAGGGGGCGGTCCCAGCCCTCCCTGGGCGGGTCCAGGGCCCCCCAGGCCCTGCCCACCGGGTCCAGGACCCAGTCATTCTTTGGTGCTCCAGGTGTCTCATTGGTCATTGGGTCTCAGAGTCCCGCCTCCTGCCGCCTGGGGGAGGGTCTATGCAGATGTGGGAGTGGCCTACACTCCCAGGGGGCGGTCCCAGCCCTCAGGGGGCGGATCCAGGGCCCCCAGGCCTACCTACTCCTAACAGGCCCAGGTGTCCCATTGGCCCTCCGGAGCCAAAGTACCGCCTCCAGCCGCCTGGGGGCGGATCTAGGCAGATGTGGGAGTGGCCAGGTCTCCCAGGGGGCGGTCCCAGCCCTCTGGGGGCGGATCCAGGCCCCCCAGGCCTACCTACTGCTAACAGGCCCCGGTGTCCCATTGGCCCTCCGGAGCCAGAGTCCCGCCTCCGGCCGCCTGGGGGTGTGTCCAGGCAGATGTGGGAGTGTCCTGGAGTTTCAGGGGGCGGTCCCAGGGCCCCCCAGCCCCTCCCAGACCCCCGTGACCTCACCGTGACCCCGGACGCTCATTGGTCCTCGGGGGCCGGTGGGAGGGTCCTGGCCCTCTGGGTGCGGGCTGATCCCTCCCAGGGGGCGTGTCTGCACCCCAGGCCACGCCCCCAGGTCCCAGCCCCCACCCCCCACCCCTCCCCACCCCCAGCCAGCCACCCGGTCCACCAGGTTCCTCTCCCCTCCATAGAGTCCTATGGGCGCCGCGCGGCATGCTGGGACTCGTAGTCCCCGCCCGCCCGCCGCCGCCATCTTGGAGGTCGTTCCCTTTCGCCCCGCGGCCGCCCCGCCCACCCAGCCAGTCAAAGGCGGCCTCCGCGCCAGCCAGAAGCAGCGAACCGCCGGTGGCTCGGCCCTTAAGGCTCCCGCCCGCAGAGGGCGCGCCGTCTCTTGGTGCGCCGGTTCGAGTCCCGCTGTCTGTCTGTCTGCCTGTCAGTCAGTCAGTCTGTCTATCCCGATCTCTCTCCCGCGTCATCTCGTGGGAAAAAAAAAAAAAAAAAAAAAAAAAAAAAAAAGTTTTTGGGGGGTTCCTCCTCACTTTAAAAATTTTTTTATTGTGGGGGGGGTGTGTGTGTGGTGAGTGTCGGGTGCTTGTGGTGACGGTGAGGCAGGGGGATGACAGAGAGAGAGAGAGAGAGAGAGAGAGAGGATCCGGGTCGTCTGTTTCTCTCTTCTTCTTCTTGTGGTTGTGGTTGCTGCTGCTGCTGCTGCTGCTGAGGCGGCCGCGGGTCGGTCGGGTCCGGTTCCCTCCGTGTGCGTGTGCGTGTGTGTGTGTGTCCGTCCGTCCGTCCGTCCGTCCGTCCCTCGGTCCCGTCGGTCGGTCGGTCGGTCGGTCGGTCGATCGCGACTCCCCCTCCTCCCCCGCGCGCGCGCGCGAGTCCCGTGAAAACTGAAAGGAGAAGAAGAATCGTCATCGTCAATCAATCAATCAATCATCATCAATCAATCATCATCATCCATCCATCCATCCATCCATCCATCAATCGATATAAAAAAACCCGGCCGGAATCCAGCCACCGGCTCGGCTCGGCTCGGCTCGGCTCCTCCGCGCCGCTTCCCGCCGGGCGGCTCGGGTTCGCGGGTTTTTTTTTTTTTTTTTCTTTGTTTTGGTATTTTTTTTGGGTTGGTTTTTCCCAGGCAAGATGGCGCCGGACGGGCGGCTCGGCCAATGGGAGCGCGAGTTCGGCCGCCGGGCATCATGGGAGACGTAGTTCCGGCCGGCCGGCGCCATCTTGCCCGTAGTTCCCGGGCCGCCGGGCCGCGCGGCCGGCTCCCGGCGGCGGCGTCCGGGGCCCGCCCGCCCGCGTGGGGCGCGGGGCGGGGCGCGGGATCGCGCGGGGGCGGTCCCCCGTGGCCCGCCCACGCCCCCGGGGGCGGGGCCGCGCCGCCCCGGGCCGGCGGGGGCCCGGCTCCCCCCGCGGGTCGGGCTTCCGGGGCTCCCGGGGCCGGGGACGGGCTCCGGGGGGCGTGCCCGGGCTCCGGGGGGGCGTGGTCGGCCGTCCGGCGCCGCCTCCCGGCGTCCCGGACCCGCCCCCGGACCCCCGGAGCCCCCCCGGGGTCCGGTGCCCGTTGGACGGCCCGGGGCGGAAGTCCCGCCTCGGGGGCGTGTCCGGGGTCGAGGGGGCGGAGTCCGCAGTCCCCGGGGGCGGGTCCGACCGCCTGGACCCGCCCCCCGCCCCCCCAGCCCCTCCCCGAGCCCCCCCAAGTCTCAAGCACTCTCCTTCCCTCCGGGTCCCTCTGGGTCCTCTGCCCGGCCCCGGGGGCGTGGCCGGGGTCTGGGGGGCGTGTTTAGGGCCGTCCGGGGGCGGGTCGGACCGTCTGGCACCGCCTCCCGACCCCCCAGCCCCTCCCACGGCCCCCCAGAGCCCTCTCCCCATTGGCTCCAATGGAGCTGCCAGGGCCTGAGACCCGGCCCCGGGGGCGTGGCCGGGGTCTGGGGGGCGTGTCTGGGGCCGTCCGGGGGCGGGTCCGACCGTCTGGCACCGCCCCCCGCCCTCCCAGCCCCTCCCACGGCCCCCCAGACCCGGGTCCCCATGGGCTCCTATGGAGCTGCCAGTCCCCGAGTCCCAGCCTCTCATTGGTCGCCGGGACCCGAAGTCCCGCCTCCTGCCGCCTGGGGGAGGGTCTATGCAGATGTGGGAGTGGCCTAGACTCCCAGGGGGCGGTCCCAGCCCTCCCTGGGCGGGTCCAGGGCCCCCCAGGCCCTGCCCACCGGGTCCAGGACCCAGTCTGTCCTTGGTTCCCTTTGGTGCTCCAAGTGTCTCATTGGTCGCTGGGACCCGAAGTCCCGCCTCCTGCCGCCTGGGGGCGGTTCTATGCAGATGTGGGAGTGGCCTAGACTCCCAGGGGGCGGTCCCAGCCCTCCAGGGGCGGGTCCAGGGTCCCCCAGGCCCTGCCCACCGGGTCCAGGACCCAGTCTGTCCTTGGTTCCCTTTGGTGCTCCAAGTGTCTCATTGGTCATCGGGTCTCCAGAGTCCCGCCTCCTGCCGCCTGGGGGCGGTTCTATGCAGATGTGGGAGTGTCCTACACTCCCAGGGGGCGGTCCCAGCCCTCCCTGGGCGGGTCCAGGGCCCCCCAGGCCCTGCCCACCGGGTCCAGGACCCAGTCTGTCCTTGGTGCTCCAAGTGTCTCATTGGTCATCTGGTCTCCAAAGTCCCGCCTCCTGCCGCCTGGGGGCGGTTCTATGCAGATGTGGGAGTGTCCTAGACTCCCAGGGGGCGGTCCCAGCCCTCCAGGGGCGGGTCCAGGGCCCCCCAGGCCCTGCCCACCGGGTCCAGGACCCAGTCTGTCCTTGGTTCCCTTTGGTGCTCCAAGTGTCTCATTGGTCATCTGGTCTCTGAAGTCCCGCCTCCTGCCGCCTGGGGGAGGGTCTATGCAGATGTGGGAGTGGCCTACACTCCCAGGGGGCGGTCCCAGCCCTCCAGGGGCGGGTCCAGGGCCCCCCAGGCCCTGCCCACCGGGTCCTGGACCCAGTCTGTCCTTGGTTCCCTTTGGTGCTCCAAGTGTCTCATTGGTCATTGGGATCTAAAGTCCCGCCTCCTGCCGCCTGGGGGAGGGTCTATGCAGATGTGGGAGTGTCCTAGACTCCCAGGGGGCGGTCCCAGCCCTCCAGGGGCGGGTCCAGGGCCCCCCAGGCCCTGCCCACCGGGTCCAGGACCCAGTCTGTCCTTGGTTCCCTTTGGTGCTCCAAGTGTCTCATTGGTCATCGGGTCTCCAAAGTCCCGCCTCCTGCCGCCTGGGGGCGGTTCTATGCAGATGTGGGAGTGTCCTAGACTCCCAGGGGGCGGTCCCAGCCCTCCCTGGGCGGGTCCAGGGCCCCCCAGGCCCTGCCCACCGGGTCCAGGACCCAGTCTGTCCTTGGTTCCCTTTGGTGCTCCAAGTGTCTCATTGGTCGCTGGGATCCTGAAGTCCCGCCTCCTGCCGCCTGGGGGCGGTTCTATGCAGATGTGGGAGTGGCCTAGACTCCCAGGGGGCGGTCCCAGCCCTCCAGGGGCGGGTCCAGGGCCCCCCAGGCCCTGCCCACCGGGTCCAGGACCCAGTCTGTCCTTGGTTCCCTTTGGTGCTCCAAGTGTCTCATTGGTCGCTGGGATCTAAAGTCCCGCCTCCTGCCGCCTGGGGGCGGTTCTATGCAGATGTGGGAGTGTCCTAGACTCCCAGGGGGCGGTCCCAGCCCTCCAGGGGCGGGTCCAGGGCCCCCCAGGCCCTGCCCACCGGGTCCAGGACCCAGTCTGTCCTTGGTTCCCTTTGGTGCTCCAAGTGTCTCATTGGTCGCTGGGACCCGAAGTCCCGCCTCCTGCCGCCTGGGGGCGGTTCTATGCAGATGTGGGAGTGGCCTAGACTCCCAGGGGGCGGTCCCAGCCCTCCAGGGGCGGGTCCAGGGCCCCCCAGGCCCTGCCCACCGGGTCCAGGACCCAGTCTGTCCTTGGTTCCCTTTGGTGCTCCAAGTGTCTCATTGGTCATTGGGTCTCAGAGTCCCGCCTCCTGCCGCCTGGGGGAGGGTCTATGCAGATGTGGGAGTGTCCTAGACTCCCAGGGGGCGGTCCCAGCCCTCCCTGGGCGGGTCCAGGGCCCCCCAGGCCCTGCCCACCGGGTCCAGGACCCAGTCTGTCCTTTGTGCTCCAAGTGTCTCATTGGTCATCAGGTCTCAGAGTCCCGCCTCCTGCCGCCTGGGGGCGGTTCTATGCAGATGTGGGAGTGGCCTAGACTCCCAGGGGGCGGTCCCAGCCCTCCCTGGGCGGGTCCAGGGCCCCCCGGGCGCTGCCCACCGGGTCCAGGACCCAGTCAGTCTGTGGTGCTCCAAGTGTCTCATTGGTCAGTGGGTCTCAGAGTCCCGCCTCCGGCCGCCTGGGGGCGGTTCTATGCAGATGTGGGAGTGTCCTAGAGTCCCAGGGGGCGGTCCCAGACCTCCAGGGGCGGGTCCAGGGCCCCCCAGGCCCTGCCCACCGGGTCCAGGACCCAGTCTGTCCTTGGTGCTCCAAGTGTCTCATTGGTCATTGGGTCTCAGAGTCCCGCCTCCTGCCGCCTGGGGGAGGGTCTATGCAGATGTGGGAGTGTCCTAGACTCCCAGGGGGCGGTCCCAGCCCTCAGGGGGCGGATCCAGGCCCCCCAGGCCTACCTACTCCTAACAGGCCCCGGTGTCTCAGTGGTCCTCCGGAGCCAAAGTACCGCCTCCAGCCGCCTGGGGGCGGTTCTAGGCAGATGTGGGAGTGGCCAGGTCTCCCAGGGGGCGGTCCCAGCCCTCTGGGGGCGGATCCAGGCCCCCCAGGCCTACCTACTGCTAACAGGCCCCGGTGTCCCATTGGCCCTCCGGAGCCAGAGTCCCGCCTCCGGCCGCCTGGGGGTGTGTCCAGGCAGATGTGGGAGTGTCCTAGAGTCCCAGGGGGCGGTCCCAGGGCCCCCCAGCCCCTCCCAGACCCCCGTGACCTCACCGTGACCCCGGACGCTCATTGGTCCTCGGGGGCCGGTGGGAGGGTCCCGGCCCTCTGGGGGCGGGCTGATCCCTCCCAGGGGGCGTGTCTGCACCCCAGGCCACGCCCCCAGGTCCCAGCCCCCACCCCCCACCCCTCCCCACCCCCAGCCAGCCACCCGGTCCACCAGGTTCCTCTCCCCTCCATAGAGTCCTATGGGCGCCGCGCGGCATGCTGGGACTCGTAGTCCCCGCCCGCCCGCCGCCGCCATCTTGGAGGTCGTTCCCTTTCGCCCCGCGGCCGCCCCGCCCACCCAGCCAGTCAAAGGCGGCCTCCGCGCCAGCCAGAAGCAGCGAACCGCCGGTGGCTCGGCCCTTAAGGCTCCCGCCCGCAGAGGGCGCGCCGTCTCTTGGTGCGCCGGTTCGAGTCCCGCTGCCTGTCTGTCTGCCTGTCAGTCAGTCAGTCTGTCTATCCCGATCTCTCTCCCGCGTCATCTCGTGGGAAAAAAAAAAAAAAAAAAAAAAAAAAAAAAAAAAGTTTTTGCGGGGTTCCTCCTCACTTTAAAAATTTTTTTATTGTGGGGGGGGTGTGTGTGTGGTGAGTGTCGGGTGCTTGTGGTGACGGTGAGGCAGGGGGATGACAGAGAGAGAGAGAGAGAGAGAGAGAGAGGATCCGGGTCGTCTGTTTCTCTCTTCTTCTTCTTGTGGTTGTGGTTGCTGCTGCTGCTGCTGCTGCTGAGGCGGCCGCGGGTCGGTCGGGTCCGGTTCCCTCCGTGTGCGTGTGCGTGTGTGTGTGTGTCCGTCCGTCCGTCCGTCCGTCCGTCCCTCGGTCCCGTCGGTCGGTCGGTCGGTCGGTCGGTCGATCGCGACTCCCCCTCCTCCCCCGCGCGCGCGCGCGAGTCCCGTGAAAACTGAAAGGAGAAGAAGAATCGTCATCGTCAATCAATCAATCAATCATCATCAATCAATCATCATCATCCATCCATCCATCCATCCATCCATCAATCGATATAAAAAAACCCGGCCGGAATCCAGCCACCGGCTCGGCTCGGCTCGGCTCGGCTCCTCCGCGCCGCTTCCCGCCGGCCGGCTCGGGTTCGCGGGTTTTTTTTTTTTTTTTCTTTGTTTTGGTATTTTTTTTGGGTTGGTTTTTCCCAGGCAAGATGGCGCCGGACGGGCGGCTCGGCCAATGGGAGCGCGAGTTCGGCCGCCGGGCATCATGGGAGACGTAGTTCCGGCCGGCCGGCGCCATCTTGCCCGTAGTTCCCGGGCCGCCGGGCCGCGCGGCCGGCTCCCGGCGGCGGCGTCCGGGGCCCGCCCGCCCGCGTGGGGCGCGGGGCGGGGCGCGGGATCGCGCGGGGGCGGTCCCCCGTGGCCCGCCCACGCCCCCGGGGGCGGGGCCGCGCCGCCCCGGGCCGGCGGGGGCCCGTCTCCCCCCGCGGGTCGGGCTTCCGGGGCTCCCGGGGCCGGGGACGGGCTCCGGGGGGCGTGCCCGGGCTCCGGGGGGGCGTGGTCGGCCGTCCGGCGCCGCCTCCCGGCGTCCCGGACCCGCCCCCGGACCCCCGGAGCCCCCCCGGGGTCCGGTGCCCGTTGGACGGCCCGGGGCGGAAGTCCCGCCTCGGGGGCGTGTCCGGGGTCGAGGGGGCGGAGTCCGCAGTCCCCGGGGGCGGGTCCGACCGCCTGGACCCGCCCCCCGCCCCCCCAGCCCCTCCCCGAGCCCCCCCAAGTCTCAAGCACTCTCCGTCCCTCCGGGTCCCTCTGGGTCCTCTGCCCGGCCCCGGGGGCGTGGCCGGGGTCTGGGGGGCGTGTTTAGGGCCGTCCGGGGGCGGGTCGGACCGTCTGGCACCGCCTCCCGACCCCCCAGCCCCTCCCACGGCCCCCCAGAGCCCTCTCCCCATTGGCTCCAATGGAGCTGCCAGGGCCTGAGACCCGGCCCCGGGGGCGTGGCCGGGGTCTGGGGGGCGTGTCTGGGGCCGTCCGGGGGCGGGTCCGACCGTCTGGCACCGCCCCCCGCCCTCCCAGCCCCTCCCACGGCCCCCCAGACCCGGGTCCCCATGGGCTCCTATGGAGCTGCCAGTCCCCGAGTCCCAGCCTCTCATTGGTCGCCGGGACCCGAAGTCCCGCCTCCTGCCGCCTGGGGGAGGGTCTATGCAGATGTGGGAGTGGCCTAGACTCCCAGGGGGCGGTCCCAGCCCTCCCTGGGCGGGTCCAGGGCCCCCCAGGCCCTGCCCACCGGGTCCAGGACCCAGTCTGTCCTTGGTTCCCTTTGGTGCTCCAAGTGTCTCATTGGTCGCTGGGACCCGAAGTCCCGCCTCCTGCCGCCTGGGGGCGGTTCTATGCAGATGTGGGAGTGGCCTAGACTCCCAGGGGGCGGTCCCAGCCCTCCAGGGGCGGGTCCAGGGTCCCCCAGGCCCTGCCCACCGGGTCCAGGACCCAGTCTGTCCTTGGTTCCCTTTGGTGCTCCAAGTGTCTCATTGGTCATCGGGTCTCCAGAGTCCCGCCTCCTGCCGCCTGGGGGCGGTTCTATGCAGATGTGGGAGTGTCCTACACTCCCAGGGGGCGGTCCCAGCCCTCCCTGGGCGGGTCCAGGGCCCCCCAGGCCCTGCCCACCGGGTCCAGGACCCAGTCTGTCCTTGGTGCTCCAAGTGTCTCATTGGTCATCTGGTCTCCAAAGTCCCGCCTCCTGCCGCCTGGGGGCGGTTCTATGCAGATGTGGGAGTGTCCTAGACTCCCAGGGGGCGGTCCCAGCCCTCCAGGGGCGGGTCCAGGGCCCCCCAGGCCCTGCCCACCGTGTCCAGGACCCAGTCTGTCCTTGGTTCCCTTTGGTGCTCCAAGTGTCTCATTGGTCATCTGGTCTCTGAAGTCCCGCCTCCTGCCGCCTGGGGGAGGGTCTATGCAGATGTGGGAGTGGCCTAGACTCCCAGGGGGCGGTCCCAGCCCTCCAGGGGCGGGTCCAGGGCCCCCCAGGCCCTGCCCACCGGGTCCAGGACCCAGTCTGTCCTTGGTTCCCTTTGGTGCTCCAAGTGTCTCATTGGTCATTGGGATCTAAAGTCCCGCCTCCTGCCGCCTGGGGGAGGGTCTATGCAGATGTGGGAGTGTCCTAGACTCCCAGGGGGCGGTCCCAGCCCTCCAGGGGCGGGTCCAGGGCCCCCCAGGCCCTGCCCACCGGGTCCAGGACCCAGTCTGTCCTTGGTTCCCTTTGGTGCTCCAAGTGTCTCATTGGTCATCGGGTCTCCAAAGTCCCGCCTCCTGCCGCCTGGGGGCGGTTCTATGCAGATGTGGGAGTGTCCTAGACTCCCAGGGGGCGGTCCCAGCCCTCCCTGGGCGGGTCCAGGGCCCCCCAGGCCCTGCCCACCGGGTCCAGGACCCAGTCTGTCCTTGGTTCCCTTTGGTGCTCCAAGTGTCTCATTGGTCGCTGGGACCTGAAGTCCCGCCTCCTGCCGCCTGGGGGCGGTTCTATGCAGATGTGGGAGTGGCCTAGACTCCCAGGGGGCGGTCCCAGCCATCCAGGGGCGGGTCCAGGGCCCCCCAGGCCCTGCCCACCGGGTCCAGGACCCAGTCTGTCCTTGGTGCTCCAAGTGTCTCATTGGTCATTGGGATCTAAAGTCCCGCCTCCTGCCGCCTGGGGGAGGGTCTATGCAGATGTGGGAGTGGTTTAGAGTCCCAGGGGGCGGTCCCAGCCCTCAGGGGGCGGATCCAGGGCCCCCCAGGCCCTGCCCACCGGGTCCAGGACCCAGTCTGTCCTTGGTTCCCTTTGGTGCTCCAAGTGTCTCATTGGTCGCTGGGTCTCAGAGTCCCGCCTCCTGCCGCCTGGGGGCGGTTCTATGCAGATGTGGGAGTGGCCTAGACTCCCAGGGGGCGGTCCCAGCCCTCCAGGGGCGGGTCCAGGGCCCCCCAGGCCCTGCCCACCGGGTCCAGGACCCAGTCTGTCCTTGGTTCCCTTTGGTGCTCCAAGTGTCTCATTGGTCATCGGGTCTCCAAAGTCCCGCCTCCAGCCGCCTGGGGGCGGTTCTATGCAGATGTGGGAGTGGCCTAGACTCCCAGGGGGCGGTCCCAGCCCTCCCTGGGCGGGTCCAGGGCCCCCAGGCCCTGCCCACCGGGTCCAGGACCCAGTCATTCTTTGGTGCTCCAAGTGTCTCATTGGTCATTGGGTCTCAGAGTCCCGCCTCCTGCCGCCTGGGGGAGGGTCTATGCAGATGTGGGAGTGTCCTAGACTCCCAGGGGGCGGTCCCAGCCCTCCAGGGGCGGGTCCAGGGCCCCCCAGGCCCTGCCCACCGGGTCCAGGACCCAGTCTGTCCTTGGTTCCCCTTGGTGCTCCAAGTGTCTCATTGGTCGCTGGGATCTAAAGTCCCGCCTCCTGCCGCCTGGGGGAGGTTCTATGCAGATGTGGGAGTGTCCTAGACTCCCAGGGGGCGGTCCCAGCCCTCCCTGGGCGGGTCCAGGGCCCCCCAGGCCCTGCCCACCGTGTCCAGGACCCAGTCTGTCCTTGGTTCCCTTTGGTGCTCCAAGTGTCTCATTGGTCATTGGGATCTAAAGTCCCGCCTCCTGCCGCCTGGGGGAGGGTCTATGCAGATGTGGGAGTGTCCTAGACTCCCAGGGGGCGGTCCCAGCCCTCCAGGGGCGGGTCCAGGGCCCCCCAGGCCCTGCCCACCGGGTCCAGGACCCAGTCTGTCCTTGGTTCCCTCTGGTGCTCCAAGTGTCTCATTGGTCGCTGGGATCTAAAGTCCCGCCTCCTGCCGCCTGGGGGCGGTTATATGCAGATGTGGGAGTGTCCTAGACTCCCAGGGGGCGGTCCCAGCCCTCCAGGGGCGGGTCCAGGGCCCCCCAGGCCCTGCCCACCGGGTCCAGGACCCAGTCTGTCCTTGGTTCCCTCTGGTGCTCCAAGTGTTTCATTGGTCGCTGGGATCTAAAGTCCCGCCTCCTGCCGCCTGGGGGCGGTTATATGCAGATGTGGGAGTGGCCTAGACTCCAAGGGGGCGGTCCCAGCCCTCCCTGGGCGGGTCCAGGGCCCCCCAGGCCCTGCCCACCGGGTCCAGGACCCAGTCATTCTTTGGTGCTCCAGGTGTCTCATTGGTCATTGGGTCTCAGAGTCCCGCCTCCTGCCGCCTGGGGGAGGGTCTATGCAGATGTGGGAGTGGCCTACACTCCCAGGGGGCGGTCCCAGCCCTCAGGGGGCGGATCCAGGGCCCCCAGGCCTACCTACTCCTAACAGGCCCAGGTGTCCCATTGGCCCTCCGGAGCCAAAGTACCGCCTCCAGCCGCCTGGGGGCGGATCTAGGCAGATGTGGGAGTGGCCAGGTCTCCCAGGGGGCGGTCCCAGCCCTCTGGGGGCGGATCCAGGCCCCCCAGGCCTACCTACTGCTAACAGGCCCCGGTGTCCCATTGGCCCTCCGGAGCCAGAGTCCCGCCTCCGGCCGCCTGGGGGTGTGTCCAGGCAGATGTGGGAGTGTCCTGGAGTTTCAGGGGGCGGTCCCAGGGCCCCCCAGCCCCTCCCAGACCCCCGTGACCTCACCGTGACCCCGGACGCTCATTGGTCCTCGGGGGCCGGTGGGAGGGTCCTGGCCCTCTGGGTGCGGGCTGATCCCTCCCAGGGGGCGTGTCTGCACCCCAGGCCACGCCCCCAGGTCCCAGCCCCCACCCCCCACCCTCCCACCCCCAGCCAGCCACCCGGTCCACCAGGTTCCTCTCCCCTCCATAGAGTCCTATGGGCGCCGCGCGGCATGCTGGGACTCGTAGTCCCCGCCCGCCCGCCGCCATCTTGGAGGTCGTTCCCTTTCGCCCCGCGGCCGCCCCGCCCACCCAGCCAGTCAAAGGCGGCCTCCGCGCCAGCCAGAAGCAGCGAACCGCCGGTGGCTCGGCCCTTAAGGCTCCCGCCCGCAGAGGGCGCGCCGTCTCTTGGTGCGCCGGTTCGAGTCCCGCTGTCTGTCTGTCTGCCTGTCAGTCAGTCAGTCTGTCTATCCCGATCTCTCTCCCGCGTCATCTCGTGGGAAAAAAAAAAAAAAAAAAAAAAAAAAAAAAAAAAAAAAAAAAAAGTTTTTGGGGGGTTCCTCCACACTTTAAAAATTTTTTTATTGTGGGGGGGGTGTGTGTGTGGTGAGTGTCGGGTGCTTGTGGTGACGGTGAGGCAGGGGGATGACAGAGAGAGAGAGAGAGAGAGAGAGAGGATCCGGGTCGTCTGTTTCTCTCTTCTTCTTCTTGTGGTTGTGGTTGTTGCTGCTGCTGCTGCTGCTGCTGAGGCGGCCGCGGGTCGGTCGGGTCCGGTTCCCTCCGTGTGCGTGCGCGTGTGTGTGTGTGTCCGTCCGTCCGTCCGTCCGTCCGTCCCTCGGTCCCGTCGGTCGGTCGGTCGGTCGGTCGATCGCGACTCCCCCTCCTCCCCCGCGCGCGCGCGCGAGTCCCGTGAAAACTGAAAGGAGAAGAAGAATCGTCATCGTCAATCAATCAATCATCAATCAATCATCATCATCAATAACCATCCATCCATCCATCCATCAATCGATATAAAAAAACCCGGCCGGAATCCAGCCACCGGCTCGGCTCGGCTCGGCTCGGCTCCTCCGCGCCGCTTCCCGCCGGCCGGCTCGGGTTCGCGGGTTTTTTTTTTTTTTTTCTTTGTTTTGGTATTTTTTTTGGGTTGGTTTTCCCAGGCAAGATGGCGCCGGACGGGCGGCTCGGCCAATGGGAGCGCGAGTTCGGCCGCCGGGCATCATGGGAGACGTAGTTCCGGCCGGCCGGCGCCATCTTGCCCGTAGTTCCGGGACCGCCGGGCCGCGCGGCCGGCTCCCGGCGGCGGTCCGGGGCCCGCCCGCCCGCGTGGGGCGCGGGGCGGGGCGCGGGATCGCGCGGGGGCGGTCCCCCGTGGCCCGCCCACGCCCCCGGGGGCGGGGCCGCGCCGCCCCGGGCCGGCGGGGGCCCGGCTCCCCCCGCGGGTCGGGCTTCCGGGGCTCCCGGGGCCGGGCAGGGGCTCCGGGGGGCGTGCCCGGGCTCCGGGGGGGCGTGGTCGGCCGTCCGGCGCCGCCTCCCGGCGTCCCGGACCCGCCCCCGGACCCCCGGAGCCCCCCCGGGGTCCGGTGCCCGTTGGACGGCCCGGGGCGGAAGTCCCGCCTCGGGGGCGTGTCCGGGGTCGAGGGGGCGGAGTCCGCAGTCCCCGGGGGCGGGTCCGACCGCCTGGACCCGCCCCCCGCCCCCCCAGCCCCTCCCCGAGCCCCCCCAAGTCTCAAGCACTCTCCTTCCCTCCGGGTCCCTCTGGGTCCTCTGCCCGGCCCCGGGGGCGTGGCCGGGGTCGGGGGGGCGTGTCTGGGGCCGTCCGGGGGCGGGTCGGACCGTCTGGCACCGCCTCCCGCCCCCCCAGCCCCTCCCACGGCCCCCCAGAGCCCTCTCCCCATGGGCTCCAATGGAGCTGCCAGGGCCTGAGACCCGGCCCCGGGGGCGTGGCCGGGGTCTGGGGGGCGTGTCTAGGGCCGTCCGGGGGCGGGTCCGACCGTCTGGCACCGCCCCCCGCCCTCCCAGCCCCTCCCACGGCCCCCCAGACCCTGGTCCCCATTGGCTCCAATGGAGCTGCCAGGGCCTGAGACCCGGCCCCGGGGGCGTGGCCGGGGTCTGGGGGGCGTGTCTGGGGCCGTCCGGGGGCGGGTCGGACCGTCTGGCACCGCCTCCCGCCCCCCCAGCCCCTCCCACGGCCCCCCAGACCCGGGTCCCCGTGGGCTCCTATGGAGCTGCCAGTCCCCGAGTCCCAGCCTCTCATTGGTCGCTGGGATCTAAAGTCCCGCCTCCTGCCGCCTGGGGGCGGTTCTATGCAGATGTGGGAGTGGCCTGCACTCCCAGGGGGCGGTCCCAGCCCTCCAGGGGCGGGTCCAGGGCCCCCCAGGCCCTGCCCACCGGGTCCAGGACCCAGTCTGTCCTTGGTTCCCCTTTGGGCTCCAAGTGTCTCATTGGTCGCTGGGACCCGAAGTCCCGCCTCCTGCCGCCTGGGGGCGGTTCTATGCAGATGTGGGAGTGGCCTAGACTCCCAGGGGGCGGTCCCAGCCCTCCAGGGGCGGGTCCAGGGCCCCCCAGGCCCTGCCCACCGGGTCCAGGACCCAGTCTGTCCTTGGTTCCCTTTGGTGCTCCAAGTGTCTCATTGGTCGCTGGGATCTAAAGTCCCGCCTCCTGCCGCCTGGGGGCGGTTCTATGCAGATGTGGGAGTGGCCTGCACTCCCAGGGGGCGGTCCCAGCCCTCCAGGGGCGGGTCCAGGGCCCCCCAGGCCCTGCCCACCGGGTCCAGGACCCAGTCTGTCCTTGGTTCCCTTTGGTGCTCCAAGTGTCTCATTGGTCGCTGGGATCTAAAGTCCCGCCTCCTGCCGCCTGGGGGCGGTTCTATGCAGATGTGGGAGTGTCCTAGACTCCCAGGGGGCGGTCCCAGCCCTCCAGGGGCGGGTCCAGGGCCCCCCAGGCCCTGCCCACCGGGTCCAGGACCCAGTCTGTCCTTGGTTCCCTTTGGTGCTCCAAGTGTCTCATTGGTCGCTGGGACCCGAAGTCCCGCCTCCTGCCGCCTGGGGGCGGTTCTATGCAGATGTGGGAGTGGCCTAGACTCCCAGGGGGCGGTCCCAGCCCTCCAGGGGCGGGTCCAGGGCCCCCCAGGCCCTGCCCACCGGGTCCAGGACCCAGTCTGTCCTTGGTTCCCTTTGGTGCTCCAAGTGTCTCATTGGTCATTGGGTCTCAGAGTCCCGCCTCCTGCCGCCTGGGGGAGGGTCTATGCAGATGTGGGAGTGTCCTAGACTCCCAGGGGGCGGTCCCAGCCCTCCCTGGGCGGGTCCAGGGCCCCCCAGGCCCTGCCCACCGGGTCCAGGACCCAGTCTGTCCTTTGTGCTCCAAGTGTCTCATTGGTCATCAGGTCTCAGAGTCCCGCCTCCTGCCGCCTGGGGGCGGTTCTATGCAGATGTGGGAGTGGCCTAGACTCCCAGGGGGCGGTCCCAGCCCTCCCTGGGCGGGTCCAGGGCCCCCCAGGCCCTGCCCACCGGGTCCAGGACCCAGTCATTCTTTGGTGCTCCAAGTGTCTCATTGGTCATTGGGTCTCAGAGTCCCGCCTCCTGCCGCCTGGGGGCGGTTCTATGCAGATGTGGGAGTGTCCTAGAGTCCCAGGGGGCGGTCCCAGACCTCCAGGGGCGGGTCCAGGGCCCCCCAGGCCCTGCCCACCGGGTCCAGGACCCAGTCTGTCCTTGGTGCTCCAAGTGTCTCATTGGTCATTGGGTCTCAGAGTCCCGCCTCCTGCCGCCTGGGGGAGGGTCTATGCAGATGTGGGAGTGTCCTAGACTCCCAGGGGGCGGTCCCAGCCCTCAGGGGGCGGATCCAGGGCCCCCAGGCCTACCTACTCCTAACAGGCCCCGGTGTCTCATTGGTCCTCCGGAGCCAAAGTACCGCCTCCAGCCGCCTGGGGGCGGATCTAGGCAGATGTGGGAGTGGCCAGGTCTCCCAGGGGGCGGTCCCAGCCCTCTGGGGGCGGATCCAGGCCCCCCAGGCCTACCTACTGCTAACAGGCCCCGGTGTCCCATTGGCCCTCCGGAGCCAGAGTCCCGCCTCCGGCCGCCTGGGGGTGTGTCCAGGCAGATGTGGGAGTGTCCTAGAGTCCCAGGGGGCGGTCCCAGGGCCCCCCAGCCCCTCCCAGACCCCCGTGACCTCACCGTGACCCCGGACGCTCATTGGTCCTCGGGGGCCGGTGGGAGGGTCCCGGCCCTCTGGGGGCGGGCTGATCCCTCCCAGGGGGCGTGTCTGCACCCCAGGCCACGCCCCCAGGTCCCAGCCCCCACCCCCCACCCCTCCCCACCCCCAGCCAGCCACCCGGTCCACCAGGTTCCTCTCCCCTCCATAGAGTCCTATGGGCGCCGCGCGGCATGCTGGGACTCGTAGTCCCCGCCCGCCCGCCGCCGCCATCTTGGAGGTCGTTCCCTTTCGCCCCGCGGCCGCCCCGCCCACCCAGCCAGTCAAAGGCGGCCTCCGCGCCAGCCAGAAGCAGCGAACCGCCGGTGGCTCGGCCCTTAAGGCTCCCGCCCGCAGAGGGCGCGCCGTCTCTTGGTGCGCCGGTTCGAGTCCCGCTGCCTGTCTGTCTGCCTGTCAGTCAGTCAGTCTGTCTATCCCGATCTCTCTCCCGCGTCATCTCGTGGGAAAAAAAAAAAAAAAAAAAAAAAAAAAAAAAAAAAAAAAAAAAAATTTTTTGCGGGGTTCCTCCTCACTTTAAAAATTTTTTTATTGTGGGGGGGGTGTGTGTGTGGTGAGTGTCGGGTGCTTGTGGTGACGGTGAGGCAGGGGGATGACAGAGAGAGAGAGAGAGAGAGAGAGAGAGGATCCGGGTCGTCTGTTTCTCTCTTCTTCTTCTTGTGGTTGTGGTTGCTGCTGCTGCTGCTGCTGCTGAGGCGGCCGCGGGTCGGTCGGGTCCGGTTCCCTCCGTGTGCGTGTGCGTGTGTGTGTGTGTCCGTCCGTCCGTCCGTCCGTCCGTCCCTCGGTCCCGTCGGTCGGTCGGTCGGTCGGTCGGTCGATCGCGACTCCCCCTCCTCCCCCGCGCGCGCGCGCGAGTCCCGTGAAAACTGAAAGGAGAAGAAGAATCGTCATCGTCAATCAATCAATCAATCATCATCAATCAATCATCATCATCCATCCATCCATCCATCCATCCATCAATCGATATAAAAAAACCCGGCCGGAATCCAGCCACCGGCTCGGCTCGGCTCGGCTCGGCTCCTCCGCGCCGCTTCCCGCCGGCCGGCTCGGGTTCGCGGGTTTTTTTTTTTTTTTTCTTTGTTTTGGTATTTTTTTTGGGTTGGTTTTTCCCAGGCAAGATGGCGCCGGACGGGCGGCTCGGCCAATGGGAGCGCGAGTTCGGCCGCCGGGCATCATGGGAGACGTAGTTCCGGCCGGCCGGCGCCATCTTGCCCGTAGTTCCCGGGCCGCCGGGCCGCGCGGCCGGCTCCCGGCGGCGGCGTCCGGGGCCCGCCCGCCCGCGTGGGGCGCGGGGCGGGGCGCGGGATCGCGCGGGGGCGGTCCCCCGTGGCCCGCCCACGCCCCCGGGGGCGGGGCCGCGCCGCCCCGGGCCGGCGGGGGCCCGTCTCCCCCCGCGGGTCGGGCTTCCGGGGCTCCCGGGGCCGGGGACGGGCTCCGGGGGGCGTGCCCGGGCTCCGGGGGGGCGTGGTCGGCCGTCCGGCGCCGCCTCCCGGCGTCCCGGACCCGCCCCCGGACCCCCGGAGCCCCCCCGGGGTCCGGTGCCCGTTGGACGGCCCGGGGCGGAAGTCCCGCCTCGGGGGCGTGTCCGGGGTCGAGGGGGCGGAGTCCGCAGTCCCCGGGGGCGGGTCCGACCGCCTGGACCCGCCCCCCGCCCCCCCAGCCCCTCCCCGAGCCCCCCCAAGTCTCAAGCACTCTCCGTCCCTCCGGGTCCCTCTGGGTCCTCTGCCCGGCCCCGGGGGCGTGGCCGGGGTCTGGGGGGCGTGTTTAGGGCCGTCCGGGGGCGGGTCGGACCGTCTGGCACCGCCTCCCGACCCCCCAGCCCCTCCCACGGCCCCCCAGAGCCCTCTCCCCATTGGCTCCAATGGAGCTGCCAGGGCCTGAGACCCGGCCCCGGGGGCGTGGCCGGGGTCTGGGGGGCGTGTCTGGGGCCGTCCGGGGGCGGGTCCGACCGTCTGGCACCGCCCCCCGCCCTCCCAGCCCCTCCCACGGCCCCCCAGACCCGGGTCCCCATGGGCTCCTATGGAGCTGCCAGTCCCCGAGTCCCAGCCTCTCATTGGTCGCCGGGACCCGAAGTCCCGCCTCCTGCCGCCTGGGGGAGGGTCTATGCAGATGTGGGAGTGGCCTAGACTCCCAGGGGGCGGTCCCAGCCCTCCCTGGGCGGGTCCAGGGCCCCCCAGGCCCTGCCCACCGGGTCCAGGACCCAGTCTGTCCTTGGTTCCCTTTGGTGCTCCAAGTGTCTCATTGGTCGCTGGGACCCGAAGTCCCGCCTCCTGCCGCCTGGGGGCGGTTCTATGCAGATGTGGGAGTGGCCTAGACTCCCAGGGGGCGGTCCCAGCCCTCCAGGGGCGGGTCCAGGGTCCCCCAGGCCCTGCCCACCGGGTCCAGGACCCAGTCTGTCCTTGGTTCCCTTTGGTGCTCCAAGTGTCTCATTGGTCATCGGGTCTCCAGAGTCCCGCCTCCTGCCGCCTGGGGGCGGTTCTATGCAGATGTGGGAGTGTCCTACACTCCCAGGGGGCGGTCCCAGCCCTCCCTGGGCGGGTCCAGGGCCCCCCAGGCCCTGCCCACCGGGTCCAGGACCCAGTCTGTCCTTGGTGCTCCAAGTGTCTCATTGGTCATCTGGTCTCCAAAGTCCCGCCTCCTGCCGCCTGGGGGCGGTTCTATGCAGATGTGGGAGTGTCCTAGACTCCCAGGGGGCGGTCCCAGCCCTCCAGGGGCGGGTCCAGGGCCCCCCAGGCCCTGCCCACCGTGTCCAGGACCCAGTCTGTCCTTGGTTCCCTTTGGTGCTCCAAGTGTCTCATTGGTCATCTGGTCTCTGAAGTCCCGCCTCCTGCCGCCTGGGGGAGGGTCTATGCAGATGTGGGAGTGGCCTAGACTCCCAGGGGGCGGTCCCAGCCCTCCAGGGGCGGGTCCAGGGCCCCCCAGGCCCTGCCCACCGGGTCCAGGACCCAGTCTGTCCTTGGTTCCCTTTGGTGCTCCAAGTGTCTCATTGGTCATTGGGATCTAAAGTCCCGCCTCCTGCCGCCTGGGGGAGGGTCTATGCAGATGTGGGAGTGTCCTAGACTCCCAGGGGGCGGTCCCAGCCCTCCAGGGGCGGGTCCAGGGCCCCCCAGGCCCTGCCCACCGGGTCCAGGACCCAGTCTGTCCTTGGTTCCCTTTGGTGCTCCAAGTGTCTCATTGGTCATCGGGTCTCCAAAGTCCCGCCTCCTGCCGCCTGGGGGCGGTTCTATGCAGATGTGGGAGTGTCCTAGACTCCCAGGGGGCGGTCCCAGCCCTCCCTGGGCGGGTCCAGGGCCCCCCAGGCCCTGCCCACCGGGTCCAGGACCCAGTCTGTCCTTGGTTCCCTTTGGTGCTCCAAGTGTCTCATTGGTCGCTGGGACCTGAAGTCCCGCCTCCTGCCGCCTGGGGGCGGTTCTATGCAGATGTGGGAGTGGCCTAGACTCCCAGGGGGCGGTCCCAGCCATCCAGGGGCGGGTCCAGGGCCCCCCAGGCCCTGCCCACCGGGTCCAGGACCCAGTCTGTCCTTGGTGCTCCAAGTGTCTCATTGGTCATTGGGATCTAAAGTCCCGCCTCCTGCCGCCTGGGGGAGGGTCTATGCAGATGTGGGAGTGGTTTAGAGTCCCAGGGGGCGGTCCCAGCCCTCAGGGGGCGGATCCAGGGCCCCCCAGGCCCTGCCCACCGGGTCCAGGACCCAGTCTGTCCTTGGTTCCCTTTGGTGCTCCAAGTGTCTCATTGGTCGCTGGGTCTCAGAGTCCCGCCTCCTGCCGCCTGGGGGCGGTTCTATGCAGATGTGGGAGTGGCCTAGACTCCCAGGGGGCGGTCCCAGCCCTCCAGGGGCGGGTCCAGGGCCCCCCAGGCCCTGCCCACCGGGTCCAGGACCCAGTCTGTCCTTGGTTCCCTTTGGTGCTCCAAGTGTCTCATTGGTCATCGGGTCTCCAAAGTCCCGCCTCCAGCCGCCTGGGGGCGGTTCTATGCAGATGTGGGAGTGGCCTAGACTCCCAGGGGGCGGTCCCAGCCCTCCCTGGGCGGGTCCAGGGCCCCCAGGCCCTGCCCACCGGGTCCAGGACCCAGTCATTCTTTGGTGCTCCAAGTGTCTCATTGGTCATTGGGTCTCAGAGTCCCGCCTCCTGCCGCCTGGGGGAGGGTCTATGCAGATGTGGGAGTGGCCTAGACTCCCAGGGGGCGGTCCCAGCCCTCCAGGGGCGGGTCCAGGGCCCCCCAGGCCCTGCCCACCGGGTCCAGGACCCAGTCTGTCCTTGGTTCCCCTTGGTGCTCCAAGTGTCTCATTGGTCGCTGGGATCTAAAGTCCCGCCTCCTGCCGCCTGGGGGAGGTTCTATGCAGATGTGGGAGTGTCCTAGACTCCCAGGGGGCGGTCCCAGCCCTCCCTGGGCGGGTCCAGGGCCCCCCAGGCCCTGCCCACCGTGTCCAGGACCCAGTCTGTCCTTGGTTCCCTTTGGTGCTCCAAGTGTCTCATTGGTCATTGGGATCTAAAGTCCCGCCTCCTGCCGCCTGGGGGAGGGTCTATGCAGATGTGGGAGTGTCCTAGACTCCCAGGGGGCGGTCCCAGCCCTCCAGGGGCGGGTCCAGGGCCCCCCAGGCCCTGCCCACCGGGTCCAGGACCCAGTCTGTCCTTGGTTCCCTCTGGTGCTCCAAGTGTCTCATTGGTCGCTGGGATCTAAAGTCCCGCCTCCTGCCGCCTGGGGGCGGTTATATGCAGATGTGGGAGTGTCCTAGACTCCCAGGGGGCGGTCCCAGCCCTCCAGGGGCGGGTCCAGGGCCCCCCAGGCCCTGCCCACCGGGTCCAGGACCCAGTCTGTCCTTGGTTCCCTCTGGTGCTCCAAGTGTTTCATTGGTCGCTGGGATCTAAAGTCCCGCCTCCTGCCGCCTGGGGGCGGTTATATGCAGATGTGGGAGTGGCCTAGACTCCAAGGGGGCGGTCCCAGCCCTCCCTGGGCGGGTCCAGGGCCCCCCAGGCCCTGCCCACCGGGTCCAGGACCCAGTCATTCTTTGGTGCTCCAGGTGTCTCATTGGTCATTGGGTCTCAGAGTCCCGCCTCCTGCCGCCTGGGGGAGGGTCTATGCAGATGTGGGAGTGGCCTACACTCCCAGGGGGCGGTCCCAGCCCTCAGGGGGCGGATCCAGGGCCCCCAGGCCTACCTACTCCTAACAGGCCCAGGTGTCCCATTGGCCCTCCGGAGCCAAAGTACCGCCTCCAGCCGCCTGGGGGCGGATCTAGGCAGATGTGGGAGTGGCCAGGTCTCCCAGGGGGCGGTCCCAGCCCTCTGGGGGCGGATCCAGGCCCCCCAGGCCTACCTACTGCTAACAGGCCCCGGTGTCCCATTGGCCCTCCGGAGCCAGAGTCCCGCCTCCGGCCGCCTGGGGGTGTGTCCAGGCAGATGTGGGAGTGTCCTGGAGTTTCAGGGGGCGGTCCCAGGGCCCCCCAGCCCCTCCCAGACCCCCGTGACCTCACCGTGACCCCGGACGCTCATTGGTCCTCGGGGGCCGGTGGGAGGGTCCTGGCCCTCTGGGTGCGGGCTGATCCCTCCCAGGGGGCGTGTCTGCACCCCAGGCCACGCCCCCAGGTCCCAGCCCCCACCCCCCACCCTCCCACCCCCAGCCAGCCACCCGGTCCACCAGGTTCCTCTCCCCTCCATAGAGTCCTATGGGCGCCGCGCGGCATGCTGGGACTCGTAGTCCCCGCCCGCCCGCCGCCATCTTGGAGGTCGTTCCCTTTCGCCCCGCGGCCGCCCCGCCCACCCAGCCAGTCAAAGGCGGCCTCCGCGCCAGCCAGAAGCAGCGAACCGCCGGTGGCTCGGCCCTTAAGGCTCCCGCCCGCAGAGGGCGCGCCGTCTCTTGGTGCGCCGGTTCGAGTCCCGCTGTCTGTCTGTCTGCCTGTCAGTCAGTCAGTCTGTCTATCCCGATCTCTCTCCCGCGTCATCTCGTGGGAAAAAAAAAAAAAAAAAAAAAAAAAAAAAAAAAAAAAAAAAAAAAAAGTTTTTGCGGGGTTCCTCCTCACTTTAAAAATTTTTTTATTGTGGGGGGGGTGTGTGTGTGGTGAGTGTCGGGTGCTTGTGGTGACGGTGAGGCAGGGGGATGACAGAGAGAGAGAGAGAGAGAGAGAGAGGATCCGGGTCGTCTGTTTCTCTCTTCTTCTTCTTGTGGTTGTGGTTGTTGCTGCTGCTGCTGCTGCTGCTGAGGCGGCCGCGGGTCGGTCGGGTCCGGTTCCCTCCGTGTGCGTGCGCGTGTGTGTGTGTGTCCGTCCGTCCGTCCGTCCGTCCGTCCCTCGGTCCCGTCGGTCGGTCGGTCGGTCGGTCGATCGCGACTCCCCCTCCTCCCCCGCGCGCGCGCGCGAGTCCCGTGAAAACTGAAAGGAGAAGAAGAATCGTCATCGTCAATCAATCAATCATCAATCAATCATCATCATCAATAACCATCCATCCATCCATCCATCAATCGATATAAAAAAACCCGGCCGGAATCCAGCCACCGGCTCGGCTCGGCTCGGCTCGGCTCCTCCGCGCCGCTTCCCGCCGGCCGGCTCGGGTTCGCGGGTTTTTTTTTTTTTTTTCTTTGTTTTGGTATTTTTTTTGGGTTGGTTTTCCCAGGCAAGATGGCGCCGGACGGGCGGCTCGGCCAATGGGAGCGCGAGTTCGGCCGCCGGGCATCATGGGAGACGTAGTTCCGGCCGGCCGGCGCCATCTTGCCCGTAGTTCCGGGACCGCCGGGCCGCGCGGCCGGCTCCCGGCGGCGGTCCGGGGCCCGCCCGCCCGCGTGGGGCGCGGGGCGGGGCGCGGGATCGCGCGGGGGCGGTCCCCCGTGGCCCGCCCACGCCCCCGGGGGCGGGGCCGCGCCGCCCCGGGCCGGCGGGGGCCCGGCTCCCCCCGCGGGTCGGGCTTCCGGGGCTCCCGGGGCCGGGCAGGGGCTCCGGGGGGCGTGCCCGGGCTCCGGGGGGGCGTGGTCGGCCGTCCGGCGCCGCCTCCCGGCGTCCCGGACCCGCCCCCGGACCCCCGGAGCCCCCCCGGGGTCCGGTGCCCGTTGGACGGCCCGGGGCGGAAGTCCCGCCTCGGGGGCGTGTCCGGGGTCGAGGGGGCGGAGTCCGCAGTCCCCGGGGGCGGGTCCGACCGCCTGGACCCGCCCCCCGCCCCCCCAGCCCCTCCCCGAGCCCCCCCAAGTCTCAAGCACTCTCCTTCCCTCCGGGTCCCTCTGGGTCCTCTGCCCGGCCCCGGGGGCGTGGCCGGGGTCTGGGGGGCGTGTCTGGGGCCGTCCGGGGGCGGGTCGGACCGTCTGGCACCGCCTCCCGCCCCCCCAGCCCCTCCCACGGCCCCCCAGAGCCCTCTCCCCATGGGCTCCAATGGAGCTGCCAGGGCCTGAGACCCGGCCCCGGGGGCGTGGCCGGGGTCTGGGGGGCGTGTCTAGGGCCGTCCGGGGGCGGGTCCGACCGTCTGGCACCGCCCCCCGCCCTCCCAGCCCCTCCCACGGCCCCCCAGACCCTGGTCCCCATTGGCTCCAATGGAGCTGCCAGGGCCTGAGACCCGGCCCCGGGGGCGTGGCCGGGGTCTGGGGGGCGTGTTTAGGGCCGTCCGGGGGCGGGTCCGACCGTCTGGCACCGCCCCCCGCCCCCCCAGCCCCTCCCACGGCCCCCCAGACCCGGGTCCCCGTGGGCTCCTATGGAGCTGCCAGTCCCCGAGTCCCAGCCTCTCATTGGTCGCTGGGATCTAAAGTCCCGCCTCCTGCCGCCTGGGGGCGGTTCTATGCAGATGTGGGAGTGGCCTGCACTCCCAGGGGGCGGTCCCAGCCCTCCAGGGGCGGGTCCAGGGCCCCCCAGGCCCTGCCCACCGGGTCCAGGACCCAGTCTGTCCTTGGTTCCCCTTTGGGCTCCAAGTGTCTCATTGGTCGCTGGGACCCGAAGTCCCGCCTCCTGCCGCCTGGGGGCGGTTCTATGCAGATGTGGGAGTGGCCTAGACTCCCAGGGGGCGGTCCCAGCCCTCCAGGGGCGGGTCCAGGGCCCCCCAGGCCCTGCCCACCGGGTCCAGGACCCAGTCTGTCCTTGGTTCCCTTTGGTGCTCCAAGTGTCTCATTGGTCGCTGGGATCTAAAGTCCCGCCTCCTGCCGCCTGGGGGCGGTTCTATGCAGATGTGGGAGTGGCCTGCACTCCCAGGGGGCGGTCCCAGCCCTCCAGGGGCGGGTCCAGGGCCCCCCAGGCCCTGCCCACCGGGTCCAGGACCCAGTCTGTCCTTGGTTCCCTTTGGTGCTCCAAGTGTCTCATTGGTCGCTGGGATCTAAAGTCCCGCCTCCTGCCGCCTGGGGGCGGTTCTA
Source organism: Arvicanthis niloticus (assembly GCF_011762505.2). Lineage (NCBI taxonomy): Eukaryota > Metazoa > Chordata > Mammalia > Rodentia > Muridae > Arvicanthis > Arvicanthis niloticus. Next base: position 2,726,301 of record NW_023044980.1, on the reverse strand, counting down.
TGCAGATGTGGGAGTGTCCTAGACTCCCAGGGGGCGGTCCCAGCCCTCCAGGGGCGGGTCCAGGGCCCCCCAGGCCCTGCCCACCGGGTCCAGGACCCAGTCTGTCCTTGGTTCCCTTTGGTGCTCCAAGTGTCTCATTGGTCGCTGGGACCCGAAGTCCCGCCTCCTGCCGCCTGGGGGCGGTTCTATGCAGATGTGGGAGTGGCCTAGACTCCCAGGGGGCGGTCCCAGCCCTCCCGGGGCGGGTCCAGGGCCCCCCAGGCCCTGCCCACCGGGTCCAGGACCCAGTCTGTCCTTGGTTCCCTTTGGTGCTCCAAGTGTCTCATTGGTCGCTGGGTCTCAGAGTCCCGCCTCCTGCCGCCTGGGGGAGGGTCTATGCAGATGTGGGAGTGTCCTAGACTCCCAGGGGGCGGTCCCAGCCCTCCCTGGGCGGGTCCAGGGCCCCCCAGGCCCTGCCCACCGGGTCCAGGACCCAGTCTGTCCTTTGTGCTCCAAGTGTCTCATTGGTCATCAGGTCTCAGAGTCCCGCCTCCTGCCGCCTGGGGGCGGTTCTATGCAGATGTGGGAGTGGCCTAGACTCCCAGGGGGCGGTCCCAGCCCTCCCTGGGCGGGTCCAGGGCCCCCCAGGCCCTGCCCACCGGGTCCAGGACCCAGTCTGTCCTTGGTTCCCTCTGGTGCTCCAAGTGTCTCATTGGTCGCTGGGATCTAAAGTCCCGCCTCCTGCCGCCTGGGGGCGGTTATATGCAGATGTGGGAGTGTCCTAGACTCCCAGGGGGCGGTCCCAGCCCTCCAGGGGCGGGTCCAGGGCCCCCCAGGCCCTGCCCACCGGGTCCAGGACCCAGTCTGTCCTTGGTTCCCTCTGGTGCTCCAAGTGTTTCATTGGTCGCTGGGATCTAAAGTCCCGCCTCCTGCCGCCTGGGGGCGGTTATATGCAGATGTGGGAGTGGCCTAGACTCCAAGGGGGCGGTCCCAGCCCTCCCTGGGCGGGTCCAGGGCCCCCCAGGCCCTGCCCACCGGGTCCAGGACCCAGTCATTCTTTGGTGCTCCAGGTGTCTCATTGGTCATTGGGTCTCAGAGTCCCGCCTCCTGCCGCCTGGGGGAGGGTCTATGCAGATGTGGGAGTGGCCTACACTCCCAGGGGGCGGTCCCAGCCCTCAGGGGGCGGATCCAGGGCCCCCAGGCCTACCTACTCCTAACAGGCCCAGGTGTCCCATTGGCCCTCCGGAGCCAAAGTACCGCCTCCAGCCGCCTGGGGGCGGATCTAGGCAGATGTGGGAGTGGCCAGGTCTCCCAGGGGGCGGTCCCAGCCCTCTGGGGGCGGATCCAGGCCCCCCAGGCCTACCTACTGCTAACAGGCCCCGGTGTCCCATTGGCCCTCCGGAGCCAGAGTCCCGCCTCCGGCCGCCTGGGGGTGTGTCCAGGCAGATGTGGGAGTGTCCTGGAGTTTCAGGGGGCGGTCCCAGGGCCCCCCAGCCCCTCCCAGACCCCCGTGACCTCACCGTGACCCCGGACGCTCATTGGTCCTCGGGGGCCGGTGGGAGGGTCCTGGCCCTCTGGGTGCGGGCTGTTCCCTCCCAGGGGGCGTGTCTGCACCCCAGGCCACGCCCCCAGGTCCCAGCCCCCACCCCCCACCCTCCCACCCCCAGCCAGCCACCCGGTCCACCAGGTTCCTCTCCCCTCCATAGAGTCCTATGGGCGCCGCGCGGCATGCTGGGACTCGTAGTCCCCGCCCGCCCGCCGCCGCCATCTTGGAGGTCGTTCCCTTTCGCCCCGCGGCCGCCCCGCCCACCCAGCCAGTCAAAGGCGGCCTCCGCGCCAGCCAGAAGCAGCGAACCGCCGGTGGCTCGGCCCTTAAGGCTCCCGCCCGCAGAGGGCGCGCCGTCTCTTGGTGCGCCGGTTCGAGTCCCGCTGTCTGTCTGTCTGCCTGTCAGTCAGTCAGTCTGTCTATCCCGATCTCTCTCCCGCGTCATCTCGTGGGAAAAAAAAAAAAAAAAAAAAAAGTTTTTGCGGGGTTCCTCCTCACTTTAAAAATTTTTTTATTGTGGGGGGGGTGTGTGTGTGGTGAGTGTCGGGTGCTTGTGGTGACGGTGAGGCAGGGGGATGACAGAGAGAGAGAGAGAGAGAGAGAGAGAGGATCCGGGTCGTCTGTTTCTCTCTTCTTCTTCTTGTGGTTGTGGTTGCTGCTGCTGCTGCTGCTGCTGAGGCGGCCGCGGGTCGGTCGGGTCCGGTTCCCTCCGTGTGCGTGTGCGTGTGTGTGTGTGTCCGTCCGTCCGTCCGTCCGTCCGTCCCTCGGTCCCGTCGGTCGGTCGGTCGGTCGGTCGGTCGGTCGATCGCGACTCCCCCTCCTCCCCCGCGCGCGCGCGCGAGTCCCGTGAAAACTGAAAGGAGAAGAAGAATCGTCATCGTCAATCAATCAATCAATCATCATCAATCATCATCATCCATCCGTCCATCCATCCATCCATCAATCGATATAAAAAAACCCGGCCGGAATCCAGCCACCGGCTCGGCTCGGCTCGGCTCGGCTCCTCCGCGCCGCTTCCCGCCGGCCGGCTCGGGTTCGCGGGTTTTTTTTTTTTTTTTCTTTGTTTTGGTATTTTTTTTGGGTTGGTTTTTCCCAGGCAAGATGGCGCCGGACGGGCGGCTCGGCCAATGGGAGCGCGAGTTCGGCCGCCGGGCATCATGGGAGACGTAGTTCCGGCCGGCCGGCGCCATCTTGCCCGTAGTTCCCGGGCCGCCGGGCCGCGCGGCCGGCTCCCGGCGGCGGCGTCCGGGGCCCGCCCGCCCGCGTGGGGCGCGGGGCGGGGCGCGGGATCGCGCGGGGGCGGTCCCCCGTGGCCCGCCCACGCCCCCGGGGGCGGGGCCGCGCCGCCCCGGGCCGGCGGGGGCCCGTCTCCCCCCGCGGGTCGGGCTTCCGGGGCTCCCGGGGCCGGGGACGGGCTCCGGGGGGCGTGCCCGGGCTCCGGGGGGGCGTGGTCGGCCGTCCGGCGCCGCCTCCCGGCGTCCCGGACCCGCCCCCGGACCCCCGGAGCCCCCCCGGGGTCCGGTGCCCGTTGGACGGCCCGGGGCGGAAGTCCCGCCTCGGGGGCGTGTCCGGGGTCGAGGGGGCGGAGTCCGCAGTCCCCGGGGGCGGGTCCGACCGCCTGGACCCGCCCCCCGCCCCCCCAGCCCCTCCCCGAGCCCCCCCAAGTCTCAAGCACTCTCCGTCCCTCCGGGTCCCTCTGGGTCCTCTGCCCGGCCCCGGGGGCGTGGCCGGGGTCTGGGGGGCGTGTTTAGGGCCGTCCGGGGGCGGGTCGGACCGTCTGGCACCGCCTCCCGACCCCCCAGCCCCTCCCACGGCCCCCCAGAGCCCTCTCCCCATTGGCTCCAATGGAGCTGCCAGGGCCTGAGACCCGGCCCCGGGGGCGTGGCCGGGGTCTGGGGGGCGTGTCTGGGGCCGTCCGGGGGCGGGTCCGACCGTCTGGCACCGCCCCCCGCCCTCCCAGCCCCTCCCACGGCCCCCCAGACCCGGGTCCCCATGGGCTCCTATGGAGCTGCCAGTCCCCGAGTCCCAGCCTCTCATTGGTCGCCGGGACCCGAAGTCCCGCCTCCTGCCGCCTGGGGGAGGGTCTATGCAGATGTGGGAGTGTCCTAGACTCCCAGGGGGCGGTCCCAGCCCTCCCTGGGCGGGTCCAGGGCCCCCCAGGCCCTGCCCACCGGGTCCAGGACCCAGTCTGTCCTTGGTTCCCCTTTGTGCTCCAAGTGTCTCATTGGTCGCTGGGACCCGAAGTCCCGCCTCCTGCCGCCTGGGGGCGGTTCTATGCAGATGTGGGAGTGGCCTAGACTCCCAGGGGGCGGTCCCAGCCCTCCAGGGGCGGGTCCAGGGTCCCCCAGGCCCTGCCCACCGGGTCCAGGACCCAGTCTGTCCTTGGTTCCCTTTGGTGCTCCAAGTGTCTCATTGGTCATCGGGTCTCCAGAGTCCCGCCTCCTGCCGCCTGGGGGCGGTTCTATGCAGATGTGGGAGTGTCCTACACTCCCAGGGGGCGGTCCCAGCCCTCCCTGGGCGGGTCCAGGGCCCCCCAGGCCCTGCCCACCGGGTCCAGGACCCAGTCTGTCCTTGGTGCTCCAAGTGTCTCATTGGTCATCTGGTCTCCAAAGTCCCGCCTCCTGCCGCCTGGGGGAGGTTCTATGCAGATGTGGGAGTGTCCTAGACTCCCAGGGGGCGGTCCCAGCCCTCCAGGGGCGGGTCCAGGGCCCCCCAGGCCCTGCCCACCGTGTCCAGGACCCAGTCTGTCCTTGGTTCCCTTTGGTGCTCCAAGTGTCTCATTGGTCATCTGGTCTCTGAAGTCCCGCCTCCTGCCGCCTGGGGGAGGGTCTATGCAGATGTGGGAGTGGCCTAGACTCCCAGGGGGCGGTCCCAGCCCTCCAGGGGCGGGTCCAGGGCCCCCCAGGCCCTGCCCACCGGGTCCAGGACCCAGTCTGTCCTTGGTTCCCTTTGGTGCTCCAAGTGTCTCATTGGTCATTGGGATCTAAAGTCCCGCCTCCTGCCGCCTGGGGGAGGGTCTATGCAGATGTGGGAGTGTCCTAGACTCCCAGGGGGCGGTCCCAGCCCTCCAGGGGCGGGTCCAGGGCCCCCCAGGCCCTGCCCACCGGGTCCAGGACCCAGTCTGTCCTTGGTTCCCTTTGGTGCTCCAAGTGTCTCATTGGTCATCGGGTCTCCAAAGTCCCGCCTCCTGCCGCCTGGGGGCGGTTCTATGCAGATGTGGGAGTGGCCTAGACTCCCAGGGGGCGGTCCCAGCCCTCCCTGGGCGGGTCCAGGGCCCCCCAGGCCCTGCCCACCGGGTCCAGGACCCAGTCTGTCCTTGGTTCCCTTTGGTGCTCCAAGTGTCTCATTGGTCGCTGGGACCTGAAGTCCCGCCTCCTGCCGCCTGGGGGCGGTTCTATGCAGATGTGGGAGTGGCCTAGACTCCCAGGGGGCGGTCCCAGCCATCCAGGGGCGGGTCCAGGGCCCCCCAGGCCCTGCCCACCGGGTCCAGGACCCAGTCTGTCCTTGGTGCTCCAAGTGTCTCATTGGTCATTGGGATCTAAAGTCCCGCCTCCTGCCGCCTGGGGGAGGGTCTATGCAGATGTGGGAGTGGTTTAGAGTCCCAGGGGGCGGTCCCAGCCCTCAGGGGGCGGATCCAGGGCCCCCCAGGCCCTGCCCACCGGGTCCAGGACCCAGTCTGTCCTTGGTTCCCTTTGGTGCTCCAAGTGTCTCATTGGTCGCTGGGTCTCAGAGTCCCGCCTCCTGCCGCCTGGGGGCGGTTCTATGCAGATGTGGGAGTGGCCTAGACTCCCAGGGGGGCGGTCCCAGCCCTCCAGGGGCGGGTCCAGGGCCCCCCAGGCCCTGCCCACCGGGTCCAGGACCCAGTCTGTCCTTGGTTCCCTTTGGTGCTCCAAGTGTCTCATTGGTCATCGGGTCTCCAAAGTCCCGCCTCCAGCCGCCTGGGGGCGGTTCTATGCAGATGTGGGAGTGGCCTAGACTCCCAGGGGGCGGTCCCAGCCCTCCATGGGCGGGTCCAGGGCCCCCAGGCCCTGCCCACCGGGTCCAGGACCCAGTCATTCTTTGGTGCTCCAAGTGTCTCATTGGTCATTGGGTCTCAGAGTCCCGCCTCCTGCCGCCTGGGGGAGGGTCTATGCAGATGTGGGAGTGTCCTAGACTCCCAGGGGGCGGTCCCAGCCCTCCAGGGGCGGGTCCAGGGCCCCCCAGGCCCTGCCCACCGGGTCCAGGACCCAGTCTGTCCTTGGTTCCCTTTGGTGCTCCAAGTGTCTCATTGGTCGCTGGGATCTAAAGTCCCGCCTCCTGCCGCCTGGGGGAGGTTCTATGCAGATGTGGGAGTGTCCTAGACTCCCAGGGGGCGGTCCCAGCCCTCCCTGGGCGGGTCCAGGGCCCCCCAGGCCCTGCCCACCGGGTCCAGGACCCAGTCTGTCCTTGGTTCCCTTTGGTGCTCCAAGTGTCTCATTGGTCATTGGGATCTAAAGTCCCGCCTCCTGCCGCCTGGGGGAGGGTCTATGCAGATGTGGGAGTGTCCTAGACTCCCAGGGGGCGGTCCCAGCCCTCCAGGGGCGGGTCCAGGGCCCCCCAGGCCCTGCCCACCGGGTCCAGGACCCAGTCTGTCCTTGGTTCCCTCTGGTGCTCCAAGTGTCTCATTGGTCGCTGGGATCTAAAGTCCCGCCTCCTGCCGCCTGGGGGCGGTTCTATGCAGATGTGGGAGTGTCCTAGACTCCCAGGGGGCGGTCCCAGCCCTCCGGGGGCGGGTCCAGGGCCCCCCAGGCCCTGCCCACCGGGTCCAGGACCCAGTCTGTCCTTGGTTCCCTCTGGTGCTCCAAGTGTCTCATTGGTCGCTGGGATCTAAAGTCCCGCCTCCTGCCGCCTGGGGGCGGTTATATGCAGATGTGGGAGTGGCCTAGACTCCAAGGGGGCGGTCCCAGCCCTCCCTGGGCGGGTCCAGGGCCCCCCAGGCCCTGCCCACCGGGTCCAGGACCCAGTCATTCTTTGGTGCTCCAGGTGTCTCATTGGTCATTGGGTCTCAGAGTCCCGCCTCCTGCCGCCTGGGGGAGGGTCTATGCAGATGTGGGAGTGTCCTACACTCCCAGGGGGCGGTCCCAGCCCTCAGGGGGCGGATCCAGGGCCCCCAGGCCTACCTACTCCTAACAGGCCCAGGTGTCCCATTGGCCCTCCGGAGCCAAAGTACCGCCTCCAGCCGCCTGGGGGCGGATCTAGGCAGATGTGGGAGTGGCCAGGTCTCCCAGGGGGCGGTCCCAGCCCTCTGGGGGCGGATCCAGGCCCCCCAGGCCTACCTACTGCTAACAGGCCCCGGTGTCCCATTGGCCCTCCGGAGCCAGAGTCCCGCCTCCGGCCGCCTGGGGGTGTGTCCAGGCAGATGTGGGAGTGTCCTGGAGTTTCAGGGGGCGGTCCCAGGGCCCCCCAGCCCCTCCCAGACCCCCGTGACCTCACCGTGACCCCGGACGCTCATTGGTCCTCGGGGGCCGGTGGGAGGGTCCTGGCCCTCTGGGTGCGGGCTGATCCCTCCCAGGGGGCGTGTCTGCACCCCAGGCCACGCCCCCAGGTCCCAGCCCCCACCCCCCACCCTCCCACCCCCAGCCAGCCACCCGGTCCACCAGGTTCCTCTCCCCTCCATAGAGTCCTATGGGCGCCGCGCGGCATGCTGGGACTCGTAGTCCCCGCCCGCCCCCCGCCGCCCTCTTGGAGGTCGTTCCCTTTAGCCCCGCGGCCGCCCCCCCCACCCAGCCCGGCAAAGGCGGCCACCGCGCCAGCCAGAAGCAGCGAACCGCCCGTGGCGCGGCCCTTAAGGCTCCCGCCCGCAGAGGGCGCGCCGTCTCTTGGTGCGCCGGTTCGAGTCCCGCTGTCTGTCTGTCTGCCTGTCAGTCAGTCAGTCTGTCTATCCCGATCTCTCTCCCGCGTCATCTCGTGGGAAAAAAAAAAAAAAAAAAAAAAAAAAAAAAAAAAAAAAAAAAAGTTTTTGCGGGGTTCCTCCTCACTTTAAAAATTTTTTTATTGTGGGGGGGGTGTGTGTGTGGTGAGTGTCGGGTGCTTGTGGTGACGGTGAGGCAGGGGGATGACAGAGAGAGAGAGAGAGAGAGAGAGAGGATCCGGGTCGTCTGTTTCTCTCTTCTTCTTCTTGTGGTTGTGGTTGTTGCTGCTGCTGCTGCTGCTGCTGAGGCGGCCGCGGGTCGGTCGGGTCCGGTTCCCTCCGTGTGCGTGCGCGTGTGTGTGTGTGTCCGTCCGTCCGTCCGTCCGTCCGTCCCTCGGTCCCGTCGGTCGGTCGGTCGGTCGGTCGATCGCGACTCCCCCTCCTCCCCCGCGCGCGCGCGCGAGTCCCGTGAAAACTGAAAGGAGAAGAAGAATCGTCATCGTCAATCAATCAATCATCAATCAATCATCATCATCAATAACCATCCATCCATCCATCCATCAATCGATATAAAAAAACCCGGCCGGAATCCAGCCACCGGCTCGGCTCGGCTCGGCTCGGCTCCTCCGCGCCGCTTCCCGCCGGCCGGCTCGGGTTCGCGGGTTTTTTTTTTTTTTTTCTTTGTTTTGGTATTTTTTTTGGGTTGGTTTTCCCAGGCAAGATGGCGCCGGACGGGCGGCTCGGCCAATGGGAGCGCGAGTTCGGCCGCCGGGCATCATGGGAGACGTAGTTCCGGCCGGCCGGCGCCATCTTGCCCGTAGTTCCGGGACCGCCGGGCCGCGCGGCCGGCTCCCGGCGGCGGTCCGGGGCCCGCCCGCCCGCGTGGGGCGCGGGGCGGGGCGCGGGATCGCGCGGGGGCGGTCCCCCGTGGCCCGCCCACGCCCCCGGGGGCGGGGCCGCGCCGCCCCGGGCCGGCGGGGGGCCCGGCTCCCCCCGCGGGTCGGGCTTCCGGGGCTCCCGGGGCCGGGCAGGGGCTCCGGGGGGCGTGCCCGGGCTCCGGGGGGGCGTGGTCGGCCGTCCGGCGCCGCCTCCCGGCGTCCCGGACCCGCCCCCGGACCCCCGGAGCCCCCCCGGGGTCCGGTGCCCGTTGGACGGCCCGGGGCGGAAGTCCCGCCTCGGGGGCGTGTCCGGGGTCGAGGGGGCGGAGTCCGCAGTCCCCGGGGGCGGGTCCGACCGCCTGGACCCGCCCCCCGCCCCCCCAGCCCCTCCCCGAGCCCCCCCAAGTCTCAAGCACTCTCCTTCCCTCCGGGTCCCTCTGGGTCCTCTGCCCGGCCCCGGGGGCGTGGCCGGGGTCTGGGGGGCGTGTCTGGGGCCGTCCGGGGGCGGGTCGGACCGTCTGGCAACCGCCTCCCGCCCCCCCAGCCCCTCCCACGGCCCCCCAGAGCCCTCTCCCCATGGGCTCCAATGGAGCTGCCAGGGCCTGAGACCCGGCCCCGGGGGCGTGGCCGGGGTCTGGGGGGCGTGTGTAGGGCCGTCCGGGGGCGGGTCCGACCATCTGGCACCGCCCCCCGCCCTCCCAGCCCCTCCCACGGCCCCCCAGACCCTGGTCCCCATTGGCTCCAATGGAGCTGCCAGGGCCTGAGACCCGGCCCCGGGGGCGTGGCCGGGGTCTGGGGGGCGTGTTTAGGGCCGTCCGGGGGCGGGTCCGACCGTCTGGCACCGCCTCCCCCCCCCCCCCCCCCCCCGGCCCCCCAGACCCGGGTCCCCGTGGGCTCCTATGGAGCTGCCAGTCCCCGAGTCCCAGCCTCTCATTGGTCGCTGGGATCTAAAGTCCCGCCTCCTGCCGCCTGGGGGCGGTTCTATGCAGATGTGGGAGTGGCCTGGACTCCCAGGGGGCGGTCCCAGCCCTCCAGGGGCGGGTCCAGGGCCCCCCAGGCCCTGCCCACCGGGTCCAGGACCCAGTCTGTCCTTGGTTCCCCTTTGGGCTCCAAGTGTCTCATTGGTCGCTGGGACCTGAAGTCCCGCCTCCTGCCGCCTGGGGGCGGTTCTATGCAGATGTGGGAGTGGCCTAGACTCCCAGGGGGCGGTCCCAGCCCTCCAGGGGCGGGTCCAGGGCCCCCCAGGCCCTGCCCACCGGGTCCAGGACCCAGTCTGTCCTTGGTTCCCTTTGGTGCTCCAAGTGTCTCATTGGTCGCTGGGATCTAAAGTCCCGCCTCCTGCCGCCTGGGGGCGGTTCTATGCAGATGTGGGAGTGGCCTGCACTCCCAGGGGGCGGGTCCCAGCCCTCCAGGGGCGGGTCCAGGGCCCCCCAGGCCCTGCCCACCGGGTCCAGGACCCAGTCTGTCCTTGGTTCCCTTTGTGCTCCAAGTGTCTCATTGGTCGCTGGGATCTAAAGTCCCGCCTCCTGCCGCCTGGGGGCGGTTCTATGCAGATGTGGGAGTGTCTAGACTCCCAGGGGGCGGTCCCAGCCTCCAGGGCGGGTCCAGGGCCCCCCAGGCCCTGCCCACCGGGTCCAGGAACCAGTCTGTCCTTGGTTCCCTTTGGTGCTCCAAGTGTCTCATTGGTCGCTGGGACCCGAAGTCCCGCCTCCTGCCGCCTGGGGGCGTTCATGCAGAGGTGGGAGTGGGCCTAGACTCCCAGGGGGCGGTCCCAGCCCTCCAGGGGCGGGTCCAGGGCCCCCCCAGGCCCTGCCCACCGGGTCCAGGACCCAGTCTGTCCTTGGTTCCCTTGGTGCTCCAAGTGTCTCATTGGTCATTGGGTCTCAGAGTCCCGCCCTCCTGCCGCCTGGGGGAGGGTCTATGCAGATGTGGGAGTGTCCTAGACTCCCAGGGGGCGGTCCCAGCCCTCCAGGGGCGGGTCCAGGGCCCCCCAGGCCCTGCCCACCGGGTCCAGGACCCACAGTTGTCCTTTGTGCTCCAAGTGTCTCATTGGTCATGGGTCTCAGAGTCCCGCCTCCTGCCGCCTGGGGGCGGGGGCGGTGTCTATGCAGATGTGGGAGTGGCTAGACTCCCAGGGGGCGGTCCCAGCCCTCCCTGGGCGGGTCCAGGGCCCCCCAGGCCCTGCCCACCGGGTCCAGGACCCAGTGCTGGTCCTTGGGTCCCTTGGTGCTCCAGTGTCCTCATTGGTCGCTGGGATCTAAGTCCCGCCTCCTGCCGCCTGGGGGCGGTATATGCAGAGTGGGAGTGTCCTAGACTCCCAGGGGGGCGGTCCCAGCCCTCCAGGGGCGGGTCAGGGCCCCCAGGCCCTGCCCACCGGGTCCAGGACCCAGTCTGTCCTTGGTTTCCCTCTGGTCAT
>NW_023044980.1:1711495-1765304 GCF_011762505.2 Arvicanthis niloticus | reverse complement strand
TATTGTTGAAAAAACTAGTGATAAAACTTAAGATAGCTAGTGAAAATTTGATGAAAAAAAAAACATATATTAAACTATTTTCCAATTTAATATTTTAATAAATATATCAATAAAGTTTTTCTTGTCAATCTTCATTTTTTAAATTTTTTATAAAATGTTTCAAGTATTTTATACATTTTTTGTATTTGTAATTATAATAATCAAATGTTTTCTATATTTTCTTAGACCCTCAACCTAGAACTGACTTTATTATATGTATGTAATCAAAATGGTATAAAAGCATAAAGAAAGAGGGGCGATAGGATTGTGGGTTCTAGGGAGGGGATATGGCGAATGATGATGATATCTGTACTATAAATATATAAAATATCAAAAAAATGAATAAATTAAGCAAATAAATTTTAAATTTCAATATAGGTCTAGTTAAAGTTAAATTGTTAGTTTCAGTATAGGACTTCTTAAAATTAAATTGCAAATTTCAATATAAGGCTAATTAATATTAAATTGGAAATATCTATATACAACTAGTTAACATTAAATTTAAAATTTCAATATAGGATTAATTAATATTAAATTAGAAACTTCTATTATGACTAGGCAACACTAACTTGTAAATTTCAATATAGAACTTGTTAATATTAAATTGGAAATGTCAAAGTTTTGAATATTTCTATATAGGACTAGTTGATATTTAATTTTAAATTTCATTATACAATTATTTAATATTAAATTTGAAATTTCTCTATATGACTAGTGAACACTCAATTGTAAATTTCAAAAAGGAACTTGTTAATATTAAATTGGAAATGTCAAAGTTTTGTAAGTTTCAATAGAGTACTGGTTAATATTATACTGGAAATTTCAATGTAGACGCAGTTAAAATTGAATTTTATATTTCAGTATAGGACTAGCTCAAATTAAGTTGGAAATGTGAGAATATTATAAATTTCAATATAGGACTAGTTAATATTAAATTGGTAACCTTGATACACGACTATTTAAAATTAAATTATATATTTCAATATAGGACTAGTTAAAATTAAATTGTAATATGTAATATAGGACTACTTAACATTAAATTTGAAATGTAAATATAAGACTAGTTAATATTAAATTGGGAATTTACATACATCTAGTTAACATTAAATTACAAATTTCAGTAAATGACTAGTTCATAATAAATTGGAAATTTTTAAATAGTTAAATTTGAATATAGTACTAGTTAACATTAGACTGTCAATTGCAATATAAAACTAGTTAATTTTAAATTGTAAATTTCAATATAAAACTAGTTATTTTTTAATTGGAAATTTCTGTATATGACTAGTTAACATCAAATTGTAAATTTCAATATAGAACTAATTAATATTAAATTGGAAATTTCAGTATAGCACTAGTTAGTATATAATTGAAAATTTCAATAGAGGACTAACTAAAATTTAATTGTAAAATTCAAAGTAGAACTAGTTTATATTAAAATTTAAATTTCAATATAGGACTTGTTAAAATTAAATAAGAAATTTTAATATAGGGTTAATTAATAGTAAATTGTAAACTTCAATTCATGACTGCTTAATATGATATTGGAAATTATTGTATATGATTAGTAAACATTAAATTTATAACTTAAATATAAGCCTAGTTAATATTAAATTGAAAACTTCTGAATAAGGCTAGTTAACATTATATTTGTAATTTTAGTATGAAACTAGTTAATATTAAATAGAAAATGTCAAAGAATTGTACATTTTAATATAGTAGTAGTTAATATTAAATTGGAAATTTCAGTATAGGTCTGTTTAATATTAAATTGGAAATTTCTATATATGACTAGTTAACATTAAATTTTTAATTTCAATAAAGGATGAGTTTATAATAAATGGCAAATGTCAAAATATTATAAATATCAATATAGGACTAGGTAACATTTAATTGTAGATTTTAATATATAACTAATTATTATTAAATTGGGAATTTTTTATCATCTAGTTAACATAAAATTATAAATATCAAGATAAGACTAGTTTATATTAAACTGAAAATTTCAAAATATTGTCAATTTGAATATAGGACTAGTTAAAATTAAATTGTTAATTTCAATATAAAAATAGTTAATATTAAGTTACAAATTTCAATATAGGACTAGATAATATTAAACTGGAAATTAAAAAGTATTGTGGATTTCAATATAGAACTAGTTAAACTGTAAGTTTCGATATAGGACTAGTTAATATAAAATTTTTAATTTCAATGTAGGACTAGTTAACATTGAGTTGTAAATTTCAATAAAAAGTAGTAAATATTAAATTGTAAATTATAATATAGAACTAATTAATATAAAATTTGAAATATCAGCATAGAACTTGTTAATATTTAGTTTGCTATTTCAATCTAGGATTAGTTAAACTTAAATTGGAAATTTTGTATATGACTAGTTAATATTGAATTGTAAATTTCAATAAAAGACTAGTTAAAATTAAATTGTAAATTTCAATGTAACCTAGATAATATTAGTTTTTAAATTTCAGTATAGTACTAGTTAAAATTAAATCATACATTTTAATATAGGACTAGATAAAATTAAATGGCAAATTTCAATATAGGACTAGTTAAAATTTCATTGTAAGTTTCAATATGTGACTAGTTAAAATTAAATTGTAAATTTCAATATCAGACTATAAAATTAAAGTCTAAATTTCAATGAAAACTAGTTAATATTAAATTGGAAGTTTTAAAGTTTTGTGAACTTTAATATAGGGTAGTTAAATTTAAATTTTTAATTTCAATATAAAACTTGATAATATTAAATTGTAAATTTTTAAAACAGTACTAGTTAAAATTAAATTGTACGTTTCAATATAGAACTAGATAAAATTAAATTTTAATTTCAGTATAGGACTAGTTAATATTAAATTGGAAAGTTCTATATTTGCCTAGCTATCATTAAATTTGATTTTTAAAAACAGGAATAATTAATATTAAATTTTAAATGTAAATATAGGACTAGATAAAATTAAACTTTAAGTTTCAATATAGGACTATTTAAAATTAAACTTTAAGTTTCAAGATATGCCTAGTTAAAATTAAATTTTAAATTTCAATATTAAACTAGTTATTATTAAAATGTAAATTTCAATATAAGACTGGTTAATATTAATTTGGAAATGTCAAATATTGTAAATTATAACTTAGTGCTTGTTAATATTATATTTGAAATTTTGATATAGTACTAGCTAATATTTAATTGTAAATTTCTGTGTACTGTTAACCTTAAATTGTAAATTTCATAGTGATCTAGTTAACATTAATTTGTAAAATGTAATATAGGATTAGTTAATAATAAATAGAAAATTTTAATATAGCACTAGCGAATATTAAATATAAAATATAAATATAGAACTATATAATATTAAATTGTAAATTTCTGTATATGACTAGTTAACATTAAATTGTAAAATGTAATATAAGACTACTTAACATTAAATGGTAAATTTCAATATAGGACTAGTTAATATTAAATGGTACATTTCAATCTAGGACTAGTTAAAATTATATTGAAAATGTAAACATATTGTGAATTTCAATAAAAGTCTAGTTAAAATTAAAGTGGAAATTTCAATACATGACAAATAAAAAGTTTTTGAAAATTTTTGATTAAAATGAAGACAAATATATAAAAAGTAAAAAATCTTAAAACTTTAGAAAAATTGCTAAAAAAATTCAAAATTATCATGGAAAATTCATTAAAAATTAAATGTAATTTAAGAAAAATTTCAGAAGAAATTGAATATTTGCATGGAAAAGGTTTGATAAAATTGAAGACATGTTTTAAATATTAGTGATAAAAATTAAGGTAAATATAGAAACAATTTGTAAAAAAATTGAAACATTTGTGGAAAAGTTTGGGTTACAATAAAGACAAATGTAGAAAAAAATGTGAAAATATTGAAATTGTAGAAAAATACATAAAAATTTTGAGATGGACATAGATAAAATCATTAAAATATTGAAGATGATTTAAGAGAAATTTGGGAAATAATTGAATATTTGAATAGCAAAATGGTCTTTAAAATTGAGAATTTTCTTTAAAAAATTAGTGATAAATATTAAAATATAGAAAAAATAGTTGAAAAAATAGAAAATATTTGTGAAAATATTTTGGTTCAAATGAAGGCAAATATAGAAAAAAAGTTTGAAGCTATTAAAATTGTTTCCAGTAAAGTCATTTTAAAAAATTAAAGTTTCACACTGAAAAAATTATTAGAAATTTGATGATTTTTTAAAAATTGTGAAAAAATTGAGTATTTGTATAAAAATATTTGATAAAATTCAAGATATTGCTTTTAAAAGTAGTGAAAAATGAAGATAAACATAGAAAAAAATGTTGAAAAGTATAAAACAGTTTTGGAATCATTTTGGTTTAAATGATGACAAATATAGAAATAAGTATGAAAATATTGAAACTGTAGAAAAATCTCTAAAATTTAAGATTGTCATGGAAAAACTCATTGGAATATTGAAGATGATTTAAGAAAATTTTCAGAAGATTTTTAATGTTTATTAAACATTTTTAGATATTGTTTGATTAAAATGAAGACACATATTTAAGAAAGTATAAAATATTAAAAACAGTGTGTCAAAAAATCACTAAAAATCAAGATTGTCGTGGAAAATATCATTAGAAAATTGAAGATGATTTACAAAAAATTTCAGGACAAATTGAATATTTGCATGGAAAAATGGTGATAAAGTTTTTTTTTTTAAATTGTGATATAAATTAACATGAAAAGAGAAAACATTATTGAAAAATATTAAACATTTCTTGAAATTTTTAGTTAAAATGAAGATAAATACAGAGATATGTATGAAAATATTGAAACTGTCATAGAAAAATCCAAGTTTGACATGGAAAAAATTATTAGAAAATAAAAGATGATCTAAGCAAATTTTCAGAAAGAATTCAATATTTGCATGAAAAAATATTTGATAAAATTGAAGACATTACTTTAAAACTTAGTTATAAAAATTAAGATAATTATAGAAAAATAATCGATCAAAACTTGTAAAATATATGTTGAGAATTTTTGGTTAAAATGAAGACAAATACAGAAAAAAGTGTAAAAATCTTGAAACTATACAAAAGTTCTTATAAAAAATTCAAGATTGACAGAGAGAAATTCATCAGAATATTGATGATTTAAAACATTTTCAGAAGAAATTTAATATTTGCATGGAAAAATATTTGATAAAGTTAAAGACATTGTTTTAAAATTAGTGATAAAAATTAGGATAAGCAGAAAAAATTATTGAAAACTTATAAAAATTTGTTGAAAAATTTTGGTTAAAATGGAGACAAATATAGAAAAAGGTATGAAAATATAGAAACTCTAGAAAAATCCTGAAATAAAATTTAAGATGGACATGGAAAAATTCATTAGAAAATAGAAGACAATTCAATTAAAATTTCAGAAGAAATTGAATATTTGTATGGAAAAATGTTCAATGAAATTCAAGTCATTGTTTTAAAAAGTAGTGAAAAATGATAGATACATAAAGATAGTAAACATTCTTGAAAAAATACAACATATTTGTAGAAAAATATTGTTTAAAATGAAGAGAAATACAGAAAAAAGTATGAAAATATTGAAAGGTTTTTCTAGAGACATCAATAAAAAATTCAAGATTAACATAAAAAATTCATCAGTAAATTGAAGATGCTAGGACAACTTTAGCAAAAAATAGAATATTTGCATGTAAAAAATGTTTGATAAAATTTAAGACATTGTAAAAAGTAGTGATAAAAATTAAAATAAATAGTGAAAAGTGATGAAACAACACAAAACATATATGGAAAAAATTCAATTAAAATGATGACTATAACAAGAAAATGTATAAAATCGTTGAAACTGTTTGTTGAAAAATACTTAAAAAAAATTCAAGATTGTCATGATAAAATACATTAGAAAATTGAGAATGATTTTAAGAATAATTTCAGAAGAAATTTAATATTTGCATAAAAATGTTTGATAAAATTGAAGACATTGAAAATTAGTGATAAAAATTAACACAAATATAGAAATAATTGTTGAAAAAACATAAAATTTTTTTTGGTTAAATTTAACACAAATATAAAAAAGTATGAAAATATTCTTACTATTTGTTGAAAAAAATCCCTGAAAAAATGGAAGATTGACAATTAGTAATAAAAATTAAGATGAATATAGAGAAAATCGTTGAAAACATGTAAAACATTTGTGGAATAATTTTGGTTAAAATGCAGACAAATATAGAAAAAAAAGCATGAAAACACTGAAACTGTAGAAAAATCCCTAAAAGAAATACAAGATTGATATGGAAAATTCAATACAAAATTTAAGAAGACTTAACTAAAATTTAAGAAGAAATTGAATATTTGCATGAAAACATGTTTGATGAAATTCAAGACATTGTTTTAAAAAGTAGTGAAAAAATGAAGATAAATATAGAAAATACTGTTGAAAAAATAAAAAATATTTGTAGAAAATTTTTTGTTAAAATGAAGACAAATACAGAAAAAGGAATCAGAAAACTGATATTATTTGTAGAAAAATCTTACAAATTGAAGATTGATTGACATGAAAAATTTCATTAGAAAATAAAAGATAATTTAAGAAAAATTACCGAAAAGTTGAATATATTCATTGAAAAGATATTTGATAAAATTGTAGACATTGGTGAAAAATTAGTGATAACAAGTTAAATAAAGAAAATTTTGATAAAAAAATATAAAATATTTGGAGAAAATTTTTTTCATTGAAATGAAGACAAATTCAGAATTAAAAATGTGAAAATATTGAAACTGTTTGTAGAAAAAAAAACCCTAAAACAATTCAAGATTTACATGGGTAAATTTGTGAGATATTTAGAATTATTAAATAAAATTTGGGGAAAAATTGAATATTTGCAAAAAAAAGTTAGATAAAATTGAAGACATTGTTGAAAAAATTAGTAATAAAAATAGAATAAATGTAAAAACAATTTTTGAAATAATATAAAATATTATTGAAAATTTTTTGATTAAGGGGACCTCAAATGTAGAAATAATACATAAAAAATTAAAAATATTTCTATAAAAATCACTAGTAAAATTAAAGATTGAGATAGAAAATTTTCTTTAGAAAAATGAAGATGTTTGAAGAAAAATATAATGTGTGTATATTAACTATATAATACATAATACAAAATATATAACACATAACAACACATAACATATAATATAGAACATATTACATATAACACATAACACATAACATATAATTTAATATATAATATAATATGTTATATATAATATTTAAAGTATAATATAAATATCATAAAACATATTGATGTATATGATATATCAAATTATATTATACATTATATTATATATACTATGTAATATATGTATATATTATATAAAATATATGTCTACATATAATATATTATATATTTGTCTTCATATTATATATAATATATAATATATGAAATACATAATATTGATGGATATATGATATAATATACTAATATATATTTTTTATAAAAATACATAATATATATTTATTTTTTATATAAGGTATATGCAATAAAATATATGTATAATTGATATGATTTAATATATAATTATTAGTTGGAGGAAAATTAAATTTACATATATATATACAATATTTCATTATACATACATATATATATATACATATATATATACCGTTTCTACTGAATGGATGATCTGAATTATAGCTGAAAACCTCTGATATACAGATCAGTACAAATCACACTCAGGGTTACTGAGTTTCCAATATCATAATTACAACTGGACATGCTCTACTTTAAATATAGTTACATACATATAATTTAAAATACATACACTCATACATATATATAAACAAAATTTGATGTAATATATATGTATATAAAATAGTATATAAGATATAATATATGTAATATATAATACACATATTGTATATATACATTTGGTAGTATATTATATAATATATTCATATAATGATCTATATAATATACATACATACATACATATATACAAATTTTAATTTCATATATGTGTATGCATATAAAATAATATATTATGTATTATAACAATATATAATATATACGATACAACATATAAATATAATATGTGTAATGCATATACATATAATATGTGTAATATATAATTTATGTGATAAAATATATAATAAAAATGTATATATTCAATAATATATATGTTAAAATATATAATGTAAACATTCTATAATCCATAGTGTATATATATATATATATATTAAAATAAACTATCATATTATCTGTAAAATATAATAACTATATAATATATAATATAATAATATAAGATTTATATTAATATAATATATACATATTTATATGTAATAGTATGGGAACAGCTTGCCCAAAGCAAAATACAGCCATGGTTACCAGCTGCTTCACAGACTACAGCTAACACATAGTGTGCTCACAGGGTATACATTGTTCTCCTGCTGCAGTCTGCTCAGCCACAGGCTACCCCAGGCTATGCATCATGGGGCTTTCTGTGGTAGTGTGAACAAGAGAGGGGCATGGCATGGACCAGCATGTGATATGTACATATAGAAAACCATAATAATAATAACATCAACAACAATAATAATAACAATAATACATTATTGTTATATATTTATATATATTTATTTTTAATCCATACATATTAAGTTTATTATGTAATATATATATTATTATACATATTATTATGAATGTATAATATCATATTATAATATATTTTAAATATATTAAATATACATACAGTTTAATTGTAAAATATATATTAAATGTTATGTAATATGATAGTACAATGTATAAATTCATGTATACAATACAAAATATAATATATACAATATTTAAATACATTAAATTTATTACGTATACATAATATAATAGTATAATATATATTAATTATATGTACTATATATAAAATATATAACAGAATACTATATTTTAAAATATATATAATATAATAGTAAAATATACATTAAATGTATATAATATCATAGTAAAAATATTAATAATATATAGTAATAGTATAATAATATAATATATAATGTGATAATAGTATTACCCATACATTACATATTACATATTGTATTATGTACTATGTATTATGTATTATATATTATATACATTGTTATAAGTGACCATTTTCTCAGCTGTTCCTGATTTCCATTTCCTGTCACTCTCCCTCCCCCAGGAAACCTCTATAAGTTGTAGGCTAACCTGAGCTAACCCGCTCAGCACCAAAACAAAGAAAATCAAACCAGCACCTACATAGGATCAGGCTTCTTCTCTATCCACATGCTATTGCCTTGTTTTCCCTCAAATATTTAATTAATAATGTATATTTATTTTATACAATGTATTTTATGTATACGGTATATTTAATGTATATAGTACATTTAATGTGTACAGCATATTTAACTTTTACAGTATACTTAATATATCCAGTGTATTTAATGTATATGGTGTATTTAATTTGTAGAGTGTATTTTATATATATGATATATTTAATGTATATGGTGTATTTAATATATACAGTGTATTTAATTTATATTGTATATATAATGTATATGGCATATTTAACATATATGATATATTTTTGTATATAGTATATTTCCTAGAAATATTCAGAGGCCTCTGACTTTTATGTCTTCCCCATCTCCTCGTCATCACCTTTGGCCTATCTCCTGAAGAAACCTAATGGAGAACTATGTGGCCTGGCAAGCTCAGTGGTGAGCCATGTACATTGATCAACATGGGTACTTAGGAAAAGGCTTTTTCCTGGAGCAGTGCTTCAGGTGGAATTAAGGTTCCCAGGCCTGACATAAAATCTCACCCAAGTCTCCAGAACCCATCAATGGTATGGGAGCTCCCCCATAATCCTATGCAAGCAACCTCATGCTGTGATCCATGGGCAAGAGGCGCCTAGGCATTGTCTTGGCTTGGGGTCAAAGTGATTAAAACAGCCAGAGTATGCTGTAGTTCCTAGTGTGTCCATAACATCCCATGCTGCCAGGGAATGATAATGGCCAGGTCCCTGAAAAGCCTCTTGGCTCTGATGCCTGACACGGAAACAAGCAGCAGAGTCTGGGCTTCTCTTCACTAGCTTACCTTTCCTAACATCCAGAGAGCTGGGACAGGATGAATGCTGAAAAGACACCTGGTCTTCTCTGCCCTATCCAGGAATTTCTGGAAGAATAGACATGGTTGTGGAATTAAAAGATGGACAGTCTCAGATCCCAGAAAACTGGGAGTTCAGAGGAAGGAAGAATAGCAAAGTATATCCTGAGTGCTGCATGGTAGTTGGTGAAAGGCTGGGGTGTGGTGGAGGTGGGATGGAGGTTTAGAGAGAGGAGAGAGATTGTGAGGAAGCTGGGATTAGCTCATAATGGTTGCCTGGTTACTGGTCAGTTGCCTGGAGATGCTTACTTGGTAGGTGCTTAGAATTGGAAGCTCGAGGTCAGGGCCTTGTCAAGGAGGCAGGTTGGGATGAAATACTCATTTCTTCTTTTGATATGTCCTTGTCCACAACTCAGCTTGCTAGGAGTCCTGAAGTTGAGATTGTGGAAGTGGGTGACCAACCTCTCTGGGCCTCTGAGGTGGATGGATGACTGAATAACTTTGTGGGGCAGCATCCACCTGTATTAATATTGAGGTTTACCTGAGATACCAAGCTGTGTGCCCGAGTAAGTAGACCAAGCTTTTCAGGGGTTGGGGGCTTTTTTGACCTCTCGGCGCACTCTGGACCCAGGCCAGCAAAACACAAAGCCTTATGTATACACAGGACACCCCAGTAAGTGCCTAGTACTAAGTGCCTAGGGTATTCTGCTGAGACTTCTACTGCCTGGTGAAAAGCTAGTGTTGAGCCTAGTGTCTCATGGAGGGAGTTGTTTTCCTACCCCCACCACATGAGGCCTCTATTCACCTTCCCCTGTGTCCCGAGCTATCTGACACCACAACCTGGGTGCCCTACCAGCCAAGGGCCAACCTGGGATGGTTTTAATGTCTGGCTGTCTTGACCTGGCAACTTGAGAGAATGTCCCCAGGGACTGCAAAGTCTGCATCTCCAAGAAGAGAACTGGCTGTAGGTTTTAGGCGACACATGTGTGGGCAGGGTCAGGCAGGCAGGTGTTGGATCAATCTCTGGACTTGCCCCAGTTCCAGTGGCCTGGCTAGGCACTGAGTATGCGAGGTCAGCTCTTGTTCCTCAACACCAAGAGATTGTTTCTGAGGCTCTGCCCCTGGGGTCCAGATTGGCAGGGGGATTTAGATAGAGCTCCCAGAGGATCTTTTGTAAGTACCTGCTTATAACTTTTAGTGTTTGCTGACCTGCCAGATCCTTCAGTGGCTGGCAGGTGCCCTGATGTTAAGTAATACCTCTAATGGGTGAGCCTTCAATCTTCAGTATGCACAACCTCCTGTTTTCAGACACTTATGCACCGACATCCAAATTCCTGAATGTTATATGCAAGTGAGAACACACACACTCACACACAGAGGTGCAAGAGCATACTTGCTTGTGAGCAAACAGACATGCATGCTGACCCACGTACACACAGACACAGACACACACACACACACACACCATGCGACAACATAGAAAATCATAGCTTAGTCCTAACAAGTGTCCTGCATGAACACCCACATCTGGCCAGTGGAAGCCCCAGTGCTTGGCCATGTTGTGGCAGCTGGCTGGCATCCTTTGCCTCAGGAAGGGCAGTAGGAAAGCTCCCATGCAGCCTGGCAGTTGGCATTCTCCATTCTCTACTGACATCAAGTCAAAATGTTTTGAGGTTTCTGCCTACACATGCCTGTGCCTGTCTGAACATGGCTGCAGACCTGCTTGGGTGGGAGCCACTTTACTCTGGTTGCACAGGGGGGAAGAGGGGCTCCTGAGGCCTTCTAGGCACAATAGAGGCCTGTGAGTGAGCAGGATCCAGCTAAAAGTACATAGAGCCTGCAACACAGGGTTTGGCTAGTCTTACTGAGGAAGCAATCCTGCCAGGTCCTGAGTGCAGTGCAGGGGGACATCATAGGTTTTACAGTGTTACAGGACCCCTGTACATAGGCATCTGCACCCTGGGATACACCTGTGTTCCCGTGGGTGACTTGTCATTCTCATCCCTTTTCATCAGAGTAATCTGTGTCCCCCTTGCTTTTGTTTGAGGCTACCCAGCAGCTGCCTTACAGGATATCTTTCCTACCCCAAGACTCCTTGTTAGTAACCCACAAAGGATCAGGGTGTTGTGACAGACTACCATGTTTCTCTGAGCTGTCTCTACATCTTAGTGCTTGGTAGCTTTTGTGGCCAGATATTCTAAGCAGTTAATGTTCTCCCTGCCAACCCCAGCCCCATCTCTACCTCTTCCTAGGTCTACGGTTGTTATCTCTGGCATTCCTAATTTTTAAGAAAAGGCTCTTTCCTGAAGCAGTGCTTCAGGTGGGGTAAGGTTCCCAGATCTTACAGAAAATCTCACCAAAGTTGCCAGAACCCTTCAATGATATAAGAGCTCCCCCATAATCCTATGCAAGCACTCTCATGCTGTGACCCAAGGGCAAGAGGAGCCTAGGCATTGTCTTGGCTTGGGTTCAAAGTGATTAAAACAGCCAGAGTATGCTATATTCCCTAGTGTGTCCATAACAGCTCCTGCTGCCAGGGAATCATAATGACCATTCCCTTAAAAGCCTCTTGGCTCTGATGCCTGACAAAGAAACTAGCAGCAGAGTCTGGGCTTCTCTTCACTAGCTTACCTTTCCTAACATCCAGAGAGGTGAGACAGGATGAATGCTGAAAAGCCACCTGGCCTTCTGTGCCCTAGCTAGGAATTTCTGGAAAATAGACATGGTTATGGAATTAAAAGATGGACAGTCTCAGATCCCAGAAAACTGGGAGTTCAGAGGAAGCAAGAATAACAAAGTATATCCTAAGTGCTGCATGGCAGTTGCTGAAGTGCAAAGGTGTGGTGGAGGTGGGGTAGACGGATAAAGAGAGGAGAGAGATTGTGAGGAAGCTGGAATTATCTCATAATGGTTGCCTAGTTTTCTGGTCAGGTGCCTGGAGATGCTTCCTTGGTAGGTGCTTAGAATTGGAAGCTCGAGGTCAGGGCCTTGTCAAGGAGGCAGGTTGGAATGAAATATTCATTTCTTCTTTTGATATGTCCTTGTCCACAGCTCTGCTTGCTAGGTGTCATGCAGTTGAGATTGTGGAAGTGGGTGGCCAGCCTCTCTGGGCCTCTGAGTTGGAAGGATGACTGGATAACTTTGTGGGGCAGCATCCACCTATATTCATATTGAGGGGTACCTGAATACCAATCTGTGTGCCCGGGTAAGAAGACCAAGGTTTTCAGGGGTTGGGAGACATTTTTTAAACTCTCAATGCACTCACGGCCCAGGGCAGCAAAACAGGAAGCCTTATGGATACACAAGGCAACCCACTCATTGCCCTGGGTCCACTGCTATGTCTTCTACAGCCTGATGAGAAGCTAGTATTGAGCCTAGTGTCTAATGAAGGGAGTTGGTTTCCCACCCCCACCACGTGATGCCTCTATTCACCTTCCCCTGTATCCCAAGCTTTCTGACACCACCACCTGGGTGCCCTACCAGCCAAGGTCCATTCTGGGAGGGTTTTACTGGGTGGCTCTCTTGACCTGGCACCTTGAGATAGTGTCCTCAGGGACGGCAAAGTCTGCATACCCAAGAAGAGAACTGGCTGTAGGCTTTAGGGGGCACCTGTGTGGGCAGGGTCAGGCAGGCAGGAACTGGATCAATCTCTGGGTTTTCCCCAGTCCCAGTGGCCTGGCTGGGCACTGAGTAGGCGAGGTCAGCTCTTGGTACTCAACACCAAGAGTTTGTTTCTGAGGCTTTGCCCCTGGGGTCCAGATTGGCAGGGGGTTTAGATAGAGCTCCCGGAGGATCTTTTAAAGTACCTGCTTATAACTTTTAGTGTTTATCTGACCTGCCAGATACTTCAGTGTTTGGCAGGTGCCCTGATGTTAAGTAGTACCGCTGATGGGTGACCCTTCAATCTTCAGTATGCACAACCTCCTGCTCTCAGACACTTATGCACCCACATCCACATTACTAAACTTTACTGGCTGGCGAGAACACATGCACACACAGAGGTACAGGAGCATACTTCCTTGTGAGCACACAAACATACATGCTGACACACACACACACACAGAAACACACACAAATACACACAAACACCATGAAACAACAATATACAAAATCATAGCTTAGGCATACCCATTGTCCAACATGAACACCCACCATTGGCCAGTGGAAGCCCCAGTGCTTGGCCATGTTTTTGGCAGCTGGCTGCCATCCTTTGCCTCAGGAAGGGCAGAAGGAAAGCTCCCATACAGCCTGGCAGTTGGCATTCTCCATGCTTTACTGCCATCGAGTCAAAATGTTTGAGGTTTATGCCTGCACATGCCTGCACCTCTCTGAACATGGCTGCAGACCTGTTTGAGTGGGAGCCACTCAATTCTGGTTTCCCAGGGGAGACTAGGGGCTCCTGAGGCCTTCTAGGCTCAGTAGAGACCTGTGAGTGAGGAGGATCCAGCTGAACAGAACACAGGGCCTGTGACACAGGGTTTGGTTAGTCTGACTGAGGAAGCACATCCTGCCAGGTCCTGAGTGCAGTGTAGGAGGATATAATAGGTTTTACAGAGATACAGGACCCCTCTACACAGGCATCTGCACCCAGGGATGCATCTGGGTTCTTGTGGGTGACTTGTCATTCTCATCCCTGTTCATCAGAGTAATCCGTGTCCCCATTGCTTTTGTTTGAGGCTGCCCAGCAGTTGCCTTACAGGATGTCTTTCCTACCCCCAAGTCTCCTTGTTAGTAACCCACAAAGAGTCAGTCAGGGTGTGGTGACAGGCTACTGTGTTTCTCTGAGCTGTCTCTACATCTTAGTGCTTGGTAGCTTTTGTGGCCAGATATTCTTAAGCAGTTAATGTTCTCCCTGCCAACCCCAGCCCCATCTCAACCCCGTTCTAGGTCTGTGGTTGTTGTCTGTGGCATTCCTATTTTTTAAGAAAAGGCTGTTTCCTGGAGCTGTGTTTCAGGTGTGGGTAAGGTTCCCAGGCCTGGCATAAAATCTCACCCAAGTCTCAAGATCCCTTCAATGGTATGGGCGCTCCCCCATAATCCTATGCAAGCAACCTCAAAGGACATGAGGAGCCTAGGCATTGTCTTGGCTTGGGGTCAAAGTGATTAAAACAGCCAGAGTATGCTGTAGTCTCTGTTGTGTTCATAATAGCCCATGCTGCCAGGGAATCATAATGGCCAGGTCCCTTAAAAGCCTCTTGGCTCTGATGCCTTACACTGAAACAAGCAGCAGAGTCTGGGCTTCTCTTCACTAGCTTACCTTTCCTAACATCCAGAGAGTTGAGACAGGATGAATGCTGAAAAGCTACCTGGCCTTCTCTGCCATATCCATCAATTTATGGAAGAATAGACATGGTTATGGAATTAAAAGATGGACAGTCTCAGACCCCAGAAAACTGGGAGTTCAGAGAAAGGAAGAATAGCAAAGTATATTCTAAGTGCTGCATGGTAGTTGGTGAAGGGCAAAGGTGTGGTGGTGGTGGTGTGGTGGGTTAGAGAGAGGAGAGAGATTGTGAGGAAGCTGGAATTAGCTCATAATGGTTGCCTGGTTTTCTGGTCAGTTGTCTGGAGATGCTTACTTGGTAGGTGCTTAGAATTCGAAGCTCTAGGTCAGGGCCTTGTCAAGGGGGCAGGTTGGGATGATATGTTCATTTCTTCTTTTGATATGTCCTTGTCCACAGCTCAGCTTGCTAGGTGTCCTGCAGTTGAGATTGTGGAAGTGGGTGGCCAGCCACTCTGGGTCTCTGAGGTGGATGGATGACTAGATAACTTTTGGGGGCAGCATCCACCTGTATTCATATTGAGGGGTACCTGAGATACCAACCTGTGTGCCCCGGTTAGTAGACCAAGGTTTTCAATAGTTGGGGGCCAATGGAAGCTCCAGTGCTTGGCTATGTTGTTGGCAACTGGTGGCAGCTGGTTGGGTTTTTTGCCTCAAAAGAAAAGAGAGAAAGCCCCTATGCAGCCTGGCAATTGGCATTCTCATTGCTCTACTGCAATCAAGCCATATTGTTTTGAAGATTCTGCCTGCAAGTCCCTGTGCCTCTCTGAACATGGCTGCAGACCTTCTTGGGAGCCACACTATTCTTGCTACACAGGTGAACTAGGGGATCCTGAGGGCTTCTTGGCCCATGAGATCCCTGAGTGAGCAGGATCCAGCTGAGCAGCCAACAGAGCAGAAGTCACCATGTTTGGCTAGCCTGACACAGGAAGCACATCATCTGAGGTTATCAGCTCAGTGGAGTTGTACATCTTAGGTTTTACAGAGTCACAGGAACTCTCTACACAGGCATCTGCAGCCAGGTTGCATCTGGCTATTTGTGGGCAACTTGTCCTGCCCATTCCTTTTCATCAGAGTGATCCAGGTCCCACTTGCTTTTGTTTGATGCTGCCCAACAGCTGCCTTACAGGATGTCCTCCCAACCCCCATGTCACCTTGTTATTAACCTACATATTCAGGGAGTGGAGATAGGCTCTCCAGCTTCTCTGAGCTGTCTCAACATCTAAGGGCTATGTAGCTTTTGTAGCCAGATATCTTTAAGCAGTTAGTGTTCTCTTTGCCAATCTTAGCCCCACCTCTGCCCAATCCTAGGTCTTCTGTTGTGTTGTTATCTCTGGCTTTCTGGTTTTTGTTTTGCCTTGTTTTTGTTTTTGTTTTTATGTACAGGTTCTATCATGGAGCTGTTATGCAGGTGAAGGTAGGTGTATAATTACTTATGGTGTTAAGCTCATTTATTTTTTGGGACAGCCAGGATTGATTTAGGGGAAACCCTTATAGTTGTATGTGTGCTCAGGCCATAGCTCAGGTGGGCACAAGATGTGGAAAGGCCCGAGGTGGGATGCAGGGGAGTTGTTCCTGATGGTACATTTTGTCTTGGTGGATGGATGAGACAATTGCTTAGCAATAAAAACTATGGGGGATTAGCAGGACCCTTCTTTGGGCTTACAGGCATTGCCCCTCTGAGAACTCAGAGCAGGCCTGCCTAAATATTAAGAGCTCTTCTGTTTGTATCAGACCAGATGCTTTCAGGAAGGTTGATAAAGAGGGAGAAGTGGAAAGAAATGTCAGGCTTCTTTCATGGTGGTTTTAGAGGGGTCTTCTTCCACCATCTGTGAATTAAGCTCTCTACAGTGCAGGGTTGTACTCTGGAGAATCTCAGTGCTCATGAAAGAAAGGTTTGCTGGTGGAGAGTAAAAAGCATTTCACAAATGACCATGGCATACATCATCTGGTAAACAGAGAGGCACTTCTCTCCAAGAAAATGTATCTGGAAGTTTATATATTAGCGAGCCATAAGAAGATAGTAGCAGGTACATAGGTAGGGAGGGAGGTAGGTCCATATGTATTAGGTAGGAAGAAAAAAGATAGATAGATAGATAGATAGATAGATAGATAGATAGATAGATAGATAGATAGATAGTGAGGAGGTGTAAGTTGTTATGTAGGCAGGTAGAAAAAGATAGATGCATAGATAGATAGATAGATAGATAGATAGACAGACAGACAGATAAATAGATAGTTACAAAGATTGGTGAATTGCCAGGCAGTTGTTATCATCCTGTTTTAGTGATTACTTGGAGAGAATGCTTGAAGGTACCTTGAAAATTTCTAATGGGCACCCTCAGAGAACCTAGGTGTGAATTGGTCTATGAGAATTTAGTGAGGGGAAGGGATGTGCTGCAGAGTTCCAAGTGAAGGAATTGGGAAATTCTCATTGTGCTTTGTGTCTAGGTGAAGGTCATCTTGGGTCCACTTGAATCCCTTCAGAGAGCTCTGAGATTCATGTGTGCCTAGACTCTGCACAGGTAGGTAGGTGGGTGTGTGCTAGGATACAGAAAGAAGGATTCATGGTGAGAGTGAATTGGGGACTTTGGAAGAAGGAAGGAGAGGAAAGAGGTCCTTGAGTCTTGCTTTGTGGTTGGTGAAGGGCTAGGGTATGGTAGAGGTGGGTAGAGGGTTAGAGTGGGGAGAGAGTTTGTGAGGGAGCTGGTATTCGGTCATAATGGTTGCCTAGTTTCCTGGTCAGTTGCCTGGAGATGCTTACTTAGTAGTTGCTTAAAATTGGGAGTCCGAGGCCAGGGCCTGGTTGTCAAAAAGGCAGTTTGGGATGGAATATTCATTTCTTCTTTAAGTACGTCCTTGTCTTCAGCTCAGAGTGTCAGGTGGTCCACAGGGGAGATTGTGGAAGTGGGCTGAAAGTGCTTCTGGTCCTCTGAGGTGGACAGATGACTGGATGACTTTGTCAAGATGCATTTGGCAGATTTCATATTGAGGGGTCTTTGAAATGCCAACCTGTGTGCCCCAGTAAGTAGACCAAGGTTATTGAGGGAAACATCTTTTCATCTTCCATGCACTCTGGGCTCAGGCCAGGTAAACAGTAGGCCTCAGGGACACACACAGCACCCCACCCACTGCCCTGGGTCCAGTGGATAGCCTCCTTCTTCTAGCTGTGAAAAAGTGTTGGGACTAGTATCCCTTTAGAAGTTTAACCAACCCATGTGGACTCTGTTTAACTTCCCCTGTTCTCTGAGCTCTCAAACTCCACCTGGGTGCCTTACCAGCTGAGAATCAAAGTGGGAGGACCTTCTTGGCTGGGTGCCTTGACCTTGCAACTTGAGAGAGTATGCCCAGGGACTGTGGAGTCTGTATCCCCAAGAAGAGAACTGGCTGTTAGTTTTCAGGGACCCTTGTGTGGGCGGGGTCAGGCAACCAGATGCTGGATCAATCTCTGGGCCACGCCCAGTCCGAGTGTCCTGGCTGGGCACTGAGGGGGATGGGTCAGTTCCTGGTCCTCAACTCCAGGCATTTGCTTCTGAGGCTCTGTCTTTGTCTCCAGATTGTCAGGGGGGTTAGGTAGGGTGCCCACAAGATCCTTTGCAAGTATGTGCTCAGTCCTCTTAGTGCTTGCCAATCTTCTGCTGGACCCTTCATTGGCTGGCAGGTGATCTGCTGTTGAGGAGTGCCTGTGATGAGTGACCCTTCCTTCTCCACCATGCACAACCGTCTGCTCTTTGACACTTAGGCACCTCCATCCATAATCTTGAACCTTACAGGCAGAAGAGATAAAATAAAAATATTGTTTTTATTATTGTTGAGATATTGTTGTTATTTTAAATGAGACATTATTATTATTAGTGAGATATTGTTAGTGAGATATATGATATAATTATTATTAGTGAGATGTTTTTGTTGTTATTATTGAAAGATTGTTATTAATAGTGATATATTGTTGTTATTATAAGTGAGATATTGTTATTATTTTTACTGTGATATTGTTACTATTAGTGAGATATTGTTATTATCAGTGACATATTGTTGTTATTAATTATTAGTAAAACATTGTTGTTATTATTAGTTTGACATTGTTATAATTAGTGAGATATTGTTATTATTAGTGACATATTATTATAAATATTAGTGTGATTTGGTTGTTATAATTAGTGAATTATTGTTATAATTAGTCAGATATTGTTTTTAATACTGTGATACTATTGTTATTATAAGTGAGATATTATCATTATCAATCTGATATTTTTGATATTGTTATTAGTGAGATATTGTTATTATCATTGATATATTGTTATAATTATTAGTGAAGATATTGTAAGAATAATTGTAATTATAGTGAAGGTATTAGTAAGATATTATTGTTATAATTAGCAATATATTTTTGTTATTATTAGTGAGAAATTTTTAGTATTAGTGAGATATTGTAGTTATAGTGAGATATTGTTAAAAATATTAGTGAGATGTTGTTTTTAGTGGTATATATTTGTTATTATAGTGAGATATTATGATTAGTGAGAAATTGTTTTTATTAGTGAGTTATTGTTATTATTAATGAGATATCTTTGTTAGTATTTGTGATATGTTGTTATAATTAGAGAGATAATTTCATTTTTATTGAGATATTGCTGTTTTTATTATTGATATTTTTGTTCTTATTGAGATACTGATATTATTAGTGAGATACTTTTGTTATTTTTCATGAGATATTGTTGTTATTAGTGTGATTTTTTGTTAATATTACTGTGATATTGTTACTATTAGTGAGATATAGTTATTAGTAAGATATTTTTATTATCCGTGAGATATTGTTATTAATTATTAGGAAGTTATTGTTATTATTAGTAGTAAGCTATTGTTATTAGTGAGATACTTTTGTTATTAAAAGTGAGATATTGTTTTTATTACTAGTGAAATATTTTTTATTGTTAGTGAGGTATTTTTCTTATCATTACTGAAATAATATTATTTTTAGTGATATATTGTTATTGTTAGTGGGATAGTGTTGTTATGAGAGAGATATACTTGTTTTTATTATTGAGATATTGCGGTTATTATTATCATTAAGATATTGTTGTTAATAGTGAGATTTTTTATTAGTAGTAAGATAGGTATTATTATTGAGATATTTTTCTTATTATGAAATGATTTTTATTATTAGTGAGATATTATTATTTCAGTGATATATTGTTATTATTAGAGAGATATTTTTGTTCTTTTTAGAGAGATATTTCTGTTATTATTATGAAGATATTGTTATTAATAGTGAGATTTTTTATTAGTAGTAAGATATTGTTGTTATTAGATATTGTTGTTATTAATGAGATATTTTTTCTATTAGTAGTGGTATATTCTTATTATTAGTAGTAAAATATAGTTGTTATTAGTGAGATATTGTTATTAATAGTGATATATTTTTGTTATTAGTAGTGAGATATTGTTATTAGTGAGACATTATTAGTATTTTTGAGATATTGTTATGGTTATTACTGAGATATTGTTACTATTTGTGAGATATTTTTATTATTAATGATATATTTTTGTTATCATCAGTGAGATATTGTTATTATTATTAGTGAGACATTGTTACTATTTGTGAAATATTGTTATTATTAGAGAGATATTGTTTTTATCTTAAGTGAGATATTGTTATTATTAGTGAGATATTTTAGCTATTATTACCAAAAGATTCTTATTATTAGTGAGATATTGTTGTTTTAATTAGGAAGATATTGTTGTTATTAGTGAGATATTGTTTCCATTATTAGTGAAATATTGTTATTAATGAGATATTTTTGTTATTATTTTTTAGATATTGTTATTAGTACATTATTGTTAATATTAGTGAAATTTTGCTATTAATAGTGAGATACTGTTATTATTAGTGATATATTTTTGTTATTACTGAAAGATTATTATTAGTTAAATATTGTTATTACTGAAATATTGTCATTATTAGGGAAAAATTGTTACTGAGATATTTTTGTTATTATTAGTGAGATATTGTTTTTATTATTAGAGAAATATTTCATCCTTGTGTTGTCACACACATAATGTCACACTGGTGTTTTCACACTCAGAATATTACACCTGTAATGTCTCATGAGTGATGTCATACCTACAATGTAACACCCATGATGTCATACCCATGATGTCACACTCCTAATGTCATACCCATGATGTCATACCTGTAATGTCATACCCATGATGTCACACCTGTCATACCTGTGATGTCATACCCATGATGTCACACTCCTGATGTCATACACTTGATGTCACAATCATGATGTCACACCCACAATATTGCAACAGTGATGTGACACCCTTGATGTAATACTCATAATGTTACACCTGTGATATCTCATGTGTGATGTCACACCTATAATGTCACAGCCATGATGTCATACCCATGATTTATATCCATCTCATACACATGTCATACCCATAATGTCATTCGCTTGATGTCAAACTCCGGATGTCACACCCGTGATGTCAAACCCAGGATGTCACACAGTGATGTCACACAGTGATGTCATACCCGTGATGACATACCCATGATTCATATCCATATCATACCCATAATATCATACACTTGATGGCTCATCCATGATATCACACCAACAATATCACAACAGTGATGTCACACCCATAGGGGCACACTCATGATGTCATTCCCATGATGTGACACCTATGATGCCACACCTGTGATGTCACACCCCAGATGTCATACCCATGATGCCATACTTATGATTTTGAACCATGTCATACCCATGATGTCATACAGATCACACTCTTGATCTCACACCCAGAATGTCCTTTACTATGTCACAATCATGACTTTACACCCGAAATGTAACACCCATGATGTGATGCCCATGATTCATACCCATGTCATATCCATGATGTAATACACTTGATATCACACCTGTCATGTCTCACATATCATGTTACACCTGTGATGTCACACCCATGATGTCAGAGCTGTGAAGTCAAACCCATGATGTCACACCTGTGGTGTCATACTCATGTTTCATTATCATGACATACCCATGATGTCATACACTTGATGTCACACTCATGATATAACACCCATGATGTCACACCTGTAATGTAACACCTGTGATGTCACACTTGTAATACATGTGATATCATACCCATGATGTCACACTCATGATGTCACAATCGTGATGTCACACACATGATGTCACACCTGTAGTGTCATACCCATGATTCATTACCATGACATACTCATGTTATACCCATGATACTTGATGTCACACACATGATATCATGCCCATAATGTCCTACTTATGACTCATAACCATATCATACCAATGATGTCATATACTAAATGTAACATTCATGATGTCACACCTGTTATGTCTCACCTGATATGTCATGATCATGATATCACACCTATAATTCTTAACCATCTCATATCCATGTCATACACTTGATGTCTCATCATGAAATCATAACCATGATGTCGCACCCATGATATCACACCCTTAATGTCATACCCATGATGTCACACCTGTGATTTCACACACATGATATCACACACATGATGTCAAACCCAATACATCACACAGTGATGAAATACCCGTGATGTCATACTTATGAATCCTAACAACGTCATAGCCATGATGTCATACATGTATATCACTCTCTTGATTTCACACCCAGAATGTCCTATACTTTATGTCACAATCATGGTGTCACACCTCTGATGTCATTCCCACGATGTAAAACCCATGATCTTATGTCCATGATTTATACCCTTGCCATATCCATGTCATGCCCATGATGTCATATACTTGATGTCACACCTGTGATCTCACACACATATTATGCCTGTGTTGTCTCAACTGTGATTTCTAACTTATGATATCACACTCATGATGTCACACATGTGTTGTCATACACTTGTTGTCATATACTTGATATCACACACATTATGTCCTTCACTTTATATAACAATCATGATGTTACATCATGATATCAGACCTGTGGTGTCACACTGATGATGTCACACCAGTGATGTCATAGCCATGATTCATTACCATGACATACCCATATCATACCCATGTTGTACAGTTGATGTCACACTCAAGATATCATGCCCATGACACAACCATGATGTAACACCTATGATGTCATAGCTGTGATGTCGTACTTATAATTCATACTCATGATGTCATACATTTGATGTCAGACATGTGATGTCATACCTGTGATGTCAAACGTAATGTCGTACTGATAATTTCACAACCATGATGTCATACCCTTGATGTCACACTGATGATGTCCCACTCATGATGTCACAGCCATGATGTGATGTCACACTCATAATGTTACACCTGTGATTTCTCAACTGTGATGTCCAATGTAAGATATCACACTCATGATTTATACACATTTAATTTTTGGGATATCATACCTGTGATGTCACACTTGTGATGTCACACCTATAGTGTCATACCCATGATTCATTACCATGACATACCCATATCATACCCATGATGTCGTACACTGATGTCACACTCATGATATCAAGCCCATTATGTGACAACCATGATATAACACCTGTGATATTGTCGCTTCCTGAACCGACCAGCAGACAGAAGACAAGGGACATGGGATCTCCTTCCCAACACGGTTAATTCAGGAACCTTGAATTACCGCAAAAGCGCCCGAGCTCTAGCTCCCAGCCCTTAAATCTCCGTGTCCTCTCCAATCAGAACCTGCCACGCGGTCATTCTCGATTGGTGCTGAGCACATGCGTCACATGGCCCGATCTTATGTAACGATGAACAAGCAAAATGCATGCGCAGTAAAGCCTAGCCTACGTCCACCCAGCTTCCTGAAATGGTGAGCCAACATGCCAGGGGCGTCTGCCACCCAGCCAGGTGATGTCATCCCCAGAATGTCACACTTGTGATGTCAACCCATGATGTCACACAGGTGATGTCATAAACAGGATGTCACACCCAAGATTCTTAACCATCTCATATCCATGTCATACACTTGATGTCACACTTGTTATGCAACACATATCATGTCACCACCATGATGTCACACACTTTATGTTACACACATAATTTTACACCCATGATGTCATACACTTGATGTCACACCTGTGATGTCAAACATATAATGTGACACCTGTGATGTCTCAACTGTGATATCAAACCAATGATATCACACCCATGAATTATACACGTTTCATACTCCTGATGTCAGAACTGATGTCACACCCATGATGTCTCAACTGTGATGTCACATGGTGATGTCATACTCATGATGTCATAACTGTTATGTCACTTCAGTGATGTCACACCCATGATGTCATACTTGTGATGTCATAACTGTTATATCACACTTCTGATGTCACACACATGATGTCATACTTGTGATTTTGCACTCATGATGACATACCTGAGATGTCACACCCAGGAGGTCACTCGTGATTTCACACTGATGATGTCCTACAATTATGGTGTCATACACTTGATATTACATTCATGTCACACCCACAATGTCACAACAGTGATGTCATACCCATGATTCATACACATCTCATACACATGTCATACCCACAATGGCATTCACTTGATGTCAAACTCCAGATGTCACACCCATGATGTCACACATGATGTCAAACCCATGATGTCTTACACATGATATCAGACCCTGATGTCACACTCTTGATGTCACACTCATAATGTCACAACTATGATATCTCATGAGCGATGTCACACCTATGGTGTCACAGCCATGAAGTCATACCTATGATTCATATCCTTCTGATACATATGTCATACCCACAATGTCACTCACTTGATGTCAAACTCCAGATGTCACACCTGTAATTTCACACCCCTGATGTCTTATCCATGATGTCATACTTATGTTTCAAAATCATGTCACAACAATGATGTCATACATGTGATATTGCACCTGGGATTTCATGCACATGATGTCACTCTCACGATGTCACACTTGTGATGTCACACCCATAATATCACACAAGTGATATCACAATCATGATTCCTACCCATGATGTCATACCTGTGAAATCACGCCTATATCAGACCCATGATGTCATACCTGTCATGTCACACATGTAATGTCACACTCATAATTTCATACCTGTCATGTCATACCCATGTTGTCACACATGTGATGTCGTCATACTGTTATGTCACACCTGCCATTTCACACCCATGATGTCATACCCTTGATGTTACACCCATAATCTCACACTTGTTATGTCATACCTGTTATATCAAACTAGTGATGTCATACCTGTGATTTAACACACATAATGTCACAACTGTGATGCCACACCCATGACGTCAAACCAATTATGTCCCACAAATAAAGTCATACTCATGTCATACCCGTGATGTCATACCCATAATGTCACACCCATGATGTCATACCTATGATGTCACAACCAAAATGTCACACTTGTGATGTCACACCCCTGATATCATACTCATGATGTCACACTTCTTATGTCACACCCCTGATGTCATACCTGTGATGTCACACTCATAATGTCGCAGCTGTGATGTCACACCCATGAGGTCACATTCTTGATGTCCTAAAATTGATGTCACATTCATGATGACATAAGTTGATGTCACAATCATGATGTCATACTCATAATGTCACAACAGTAATGTCACACCCTTGATGTCACACTCATGTCATGTACCTGAGATATCTAATATGTGATGTCACACCTATAATGTCACAGCCATGATGAGGGCACACTCATGATGTCATTCTCATGATGTGACACCTATGATGATACACCCGTGATGCCACAACCCTGATGTAATAACTGTTATGTCATACTTATGATTTGTAACCATGTCATACCCATGATGTCATACATGTTATATCACTCTCATAATGTCTCACTCATTTGATGTCATACCCATGATGTCACACCCATGATGCTTAACCATCTCATATCCTTGTCGTACACTTGATGTCATGCATCTGAAGTCAAACCCATGATGTCACAAACGTGATGTCATACCCTTAATGTCAAACCCATGATGTCAAACCTCTGATGTCACACCTGTGGTTTCACAGACATGAATGATATCACACTCATCATGTCAACCATGATGTCACATCCATGATGCCAAAACCGTGAGGTCACACAAAAGACATCAAACCCATAATATCACATTCATAATGTTACACCTGTGAAGGCTCAACTGTGACGTCAAACCTATATCACACCCATGATTTATATACGTTTTATACACATGATGTCATATCTATGTGATGTCGCATGTGTAATGCCATACCATAATATCACACCTGTGATGTCACACCATGAGGTTATACTCATGATGTCATAACTGTTATGTCACACCAGTAATATAACACCAGTCATTTCACACCCATAATGTCACCTTCATGATGTCACACCCATGATGTCAGAATCATAGTGCTACATCTGTGATGTATCAACTATTAATTCAAACCTATGATATCACACCCATGATTTATACACATTTCATACCCATGATGTCAAACTTGTGATGTAACTGTCATGATGTCATACTTGTTATGTCACACCCATGATGTCATACATGTAATGTCATATCCATGATGTCATACCTCTGATGACAAATGTGCAATGTCACACCCATATTTTCACACCCATGATGTCATGCCCTTAATGTCACACCCATAATTTTATATGTGTGGTGTCATACCCATGATGTCACACCTGTGATGTCACACCCTTAATGTTACAACCATAATGTCATACACATGATGTCACAATAATGTCATTCCCATGATGTCATAACCATATCACACTAGCAATACCCATGATGTCATTTCTGTGATGTCACACATGTTACACCTGTGATCTCATCTGTGATGTCAAACCTATGATATCACACCCATGATTTATATATATTTTATACACATGATGTCATACCTGTGATGTGACACGTGTAATATCACACTTAAATTTTAACCCTTGATGTCATATGTGTGATGTCACAGCCATGATGTCATACCCCTGATACAACACACATGGTGTCATACCTGTGTTCTCACACCCATGATATTACGCGCATAATGTCACACCCGTAATGTGACAACCATGATGTTACAGTCATAATGTTACATCTGTGATGTCTCAACTGGGATGTCAAACCTATGATTTTACACCGATGATTTATACTCACGTCATACCTCTTATGTCATACTTGCGATGTCATATTCATAATGCCACACCTGTGATGTCACATCTGTGATGTCATACCTGTTATGTCACATGTGTAATGCCACACCCATAATTTCACACCCATGATGTCATACACTTGATGTCACACCCATGGTATCATACCTGTGATATCACACCTTGATGTCACCCTCATGATGTCACACTTATTATGTAACACCAGTGATGACACACCCATGATCTCAGTCATGACATACACATAATGTCATACCCATGATGTCATACCTGTGATATCACACCCATGATATCACACCAGTACTGTCATAACCATGATGTCACACTAGTGATGTCATGCCTGTGATATCATACCCATGTTTCATTTCCATGTCATACCCATGATGTCTTTTTCATAAAAGGATAATATAATCTATTATAATATATTAATATCATTATATCATACAGTATCTTAATAATACTATGTTATATAATGTAATATGGAATAATATGATATATTTAATAGATTTTTGCTTTATTATGGTGTATTGATTAGGATTGATTGAGACAGAGTTTGTTTGGTTTAGCTTTATAATGACATATAGATTATGATTGATTACTTGAAGCAGAGTTTCTCTGGGTTAGCTATATAATGATGTATATATTATGATTGATTAAGATAGAATTTATCTGGGTTTAAATTATAACGATGTATTGATTATCATTGATTGAGGCAGTTTCTCTGGGTTTGCTTTATAATGATGTATTATGTTTATTGATGACTTATGGGGATGATAAGTCTATGGGATCATTACAATGATTCCATAAAGCAGTCATTCAAGCTGGAGCAAGCCTTATTTTGCAGGTGAAATAATCTAATTAAACCAGCATATTATTTTGTTAAAAAATAACAGCAGACATTCATTATAATCTACTCTAGAACAATTGAAAACCTAAAGCTAGATTATATATATATATATATATATATATATATATATATATATATACATTCTAGATTACATAGCACATAGTATATAGTATACTGCACACAATATATAACATGTATAGTATAGTATATAGTATATAGTATATAGTATATAGTATAATTATTATATAATATATTTTATATAAGTTATATAATATAGATCATATATAATGTAAAATGTACAAATCTACACAAATAAAATTGAAATGCAAGTCCTCCAAGCCAATGGCACAAACTATGGCATGTACATATCTTAATATATATGTGTGGTCTATCAATGTCTGCTTTTAAATTAGAGTGATTTTCATTTCATTCTCAAGTAAACAAGATTGAATTTTTAATGCATGTTATTTAAATGGTATAAAAACAAAATGGAAGAAGGGAATGGAAAAGTAGATTCTTTGTGGAGGGAGAAATGGGTAAAATGGATAATGTCTAAAATGTAAATAAATAAAGCATGCAATAAATATAAATAAAATAAAAATTAAAAATGAATAATACAAAATAAAATAAATTATCCACTAAAAAACTTAAATTGAATTAAATAAAATTTTAAAAAAGAAATAGCCTTGTATTATGAGAACTAATATAATTAAATAAAATAAAATTAAATTAAAACATTAAAAATGAAATAGCAGTGTAAAGTGAGAACTGATAATATTAAATTAAAAATATTAAAAACAAAAGAAATAACATTGTAGTGTGAGAAGTTATATGATAAATTAAAGTTAAATTTAATTTAATTTAATTAAAAATATTTAAAAAATGAAATAACATTATAGTGTGATAACTTACATGACCACCGCCCATGAAATACCTTGAAGTATGTGTAAGAGTATGCCGGAAAGCAGATAAGTTAAATGATAGAATTTATACAAAGTCAACATACAAAAAATTAATCTCCTTTTTTGAAGATAAAAATACACTGACTGTTACAAGATATCCTGGATCAAATACCAGAATTTTATTTCATATCAAGCGTACCCACCACTGCAGGCAAAGAAATAAATCTCATGACAGCTATGTGAGAAGGCAGCAAATTTTACATGCAAAAGAAGGATTAATTTTTGTCTGAGGTACACCTACATGGATATAGGAGTCGAACTGGTGTACTTATTTATTTATATTTTTTTTGTTACTTTTCTTTTCATTTGTCTTTAAATTTATATTTATTTATTTTATTTGTTTTTATCTCTTAATATTTTTGTTTTTATTTTGTTTTTTATTTTATTTATTTTATTCTTTTATGTACTTTTATTTCTTTTATTTGTTTTTATTTTTTATTTAAAATTTTAATTTAAAACTTTAATTTATTTTTAATTTTTTATGTTTTTATTTACTATATTTGTTTTATTTTTATTTTATGCATTGTTTTCATTTGTTTTTTATTTGTTTTTATTTATTGTATTTTTAAATTTTTAGTTGTTTTGTTTTTTACTATTTTAGTTTTTAAATTTTTTAGTTTTTATTTTTCATTTTTTATAATTTTTTTATTAAATTTTAATTAACTTTTTAATTTTATTTTATATTTTTATTTTTAATTTATTTTTTTATTATTTTTATTTGTTTTTGTTATTTTATTTGTTTTTATTTTTTCATCTTATTTTATTTTTTAAGTTTTTCTTCATCATTTGTTTTAATTTTATTTTATTTGTGTTTATTTGTATTTATCTTGATTTTAATTTATTCTTGTTATTGTTTTATTTTCTTTTCTTTTATTTGTTTTTAATACGTTTTTGATTATTTATTTACTTATTATTATTTATTGGTTTGATTACCTTTAACAAAACCATTGAAAATCTCACCTTTGTCTACATATTATTTGAGATTATGTGATGTATCAAGGGATCTATGTTGTTTTTGTGACAATAACACAGGAAGAGAGCATGTGACACACATAGCATGACTGTGACAATAACATGGAGAGAGACCATGTGTGACACACACAGTGTGGTTGTGACAATAAAACAGAAGAGAGTGTGTGACATACACAGCATGATTGTGGTTGTGACAATATCACTGAAAGAGAGCATTGTTACAGACAACACAAGTGTGACAATAAAATGGGAGGAGAGTGTGTATGACACACACAGCACTGGTGTAATAAACACATGAAAAGACAACATGTGTGACAGACACAGCATGGGTGTGAGAGTAACAAGAGACTACAGTGTGGCATGTTCACGTGTACATGATATTCTAATGTAATCACCATAAGGAATCTTCGGGATGTTCATGTGTATGTGATATTCTAATGTAATCATAATAGAAGCTGTGGCGTGATCATGTGTATGTGATATTTTAATGTGATCATGATGAAATAATTTATATTATAATTTTATAAAAATAATAGTGAAAAATGTTAATATTAATTATAGAAAATAACAATAATACTGAAATAAAGCAGAAATTATAGTATAACAATAATACAATATTAATAATAACATTACAAATAAAAAATAATTCAAATAAATATTAATAATGATATAATGATCATATAATAATAAAGTAATACTGTTACCAATTATATTGATAATAGATAAATAATAATAGTAATTACATAGCAATAGAATTATGATACTATAATAACATAAAAATTATAACATAATAACAATGCTAATAAAAAATTATAATATAATTATTTATAAATAATACTGACAAGAAAAAAATAATAATAATATTGTTGAAACCCTGAGGATACATGTTACCGGAAGGTCTGTACTCAGTCATATATGAGAGTATACAAATGTGCTAGTCCCTACAATAATACTATAATAATAGTAATACTAATAATAATGTTATACAGTAAAAATAATAAAATAATAAATAAAACTATTAATAGTAATGTTAATAAAATAATAAAAATTGTAATAATATAAATAAAATACTGTTAATAAAAATAATATGATTTTCAAATGTTAATAAAGACAATACTAACAACAATAATAGTAAATAATGACAATGATTAACATTGTATGATGTTTGAATAATATAAAATATCTAGAGTGTTGTACCTGGTTGTTATTTCATTAATAGATACAGGCTGAAAGTAATAATAATAACAACAATAATAATATTAATGGTAAAATATAGATATAAAATT
This sequence comes from Arvicanthis niloticus, assembly GCF_011762505.2. NCBI lineage: Eukaryota > Metazoa > Chordata > Mammalia > Rodentia > Muridae > Arvicanthis > Arvicanthis niloticus. Next base: position 1,733,539 of record NW_023044980.1, on the reverse strand, counting down.
ATATTAATGTAGCCTATTAAAATATCTGACTAAAATATTCAATTAAAATTAAAATATGCAATACATAAAATCCAAAAATAAAATTATCCAATAAAAATATAAAATATTAATAAATAATTTTAAAATATTTTTATGTTAACAGAATATAAATAATTGTAAATAATTAAAATGTTCAATAAAAATATTTTTTAAAATTGACTGAGATAAAAGAGAGCAAGTGATTGTTTACCTCAAGGCTTAATTCAAGTTTTGAAAGACACAAACACTTATATAGTTTATGAATTTATGTTATTTGATCTAATTTATATAATTTTATATAATTTATATATTTTTTATAATTTGTAAGTTTCATATAATTTTATATTATATAATTGAAATAACTTATGTTATATAATTTTATATAATTTTAAATAGTTTATATATTTATATAAGCAATATAATTTATCTTTTTTATATATGTTATATATTTTATATAATTCATATAATTGATATAATTTATATGTTTTGTATAACTTATATAATTTCACATAATTTATATAACTTGTATGATTTTATATATTTTATATAATTTATATTATTTTATATACTTTTTATTATTTATATAATTGTATATAATTTATATGATTTATGTAACTTGCATAATTTAATAATGTATATAATTTTATGTAATTTGTATAATTTATACAAGATTCATTGAAGTAAATACATAAAGCTTAAATATATTAGTGGCCACCCTCAACCTCTGATAATAAAGACATGATGTTTAAAGTTATATTTTAATTATATTTATATTATATATTCATATTATATATTTATAATATATTTATATATTTATATCTTATTAATATTATATATCCATGTTAACACATATTTACATTATCATGTTTACATTATCATTAGTACTTATCAATGTTTGTGTGAAGAAAAGATTCTTGGTATTTCTTCCTTCTGTAAGTAAAGATTGTGAGAAACTCTGCCCTGACAGATATATTATACTGCTGTATATGGAATAATGTTTTATTACCTGACAAATAGATTATACTGCTATATATAAAATAATATTATGTGATACACTATACTGTGGAATATGGGATTATATTATTTTGCCTGACAGATACATTATACTGCTTAAATGATGACAAATACAGAAAAAAGTTATGAAAACATAAAATTGTTTATAAAAAGTCCCTTAAACTTGAAGGGATATGTAAAATACTTCTCATGAAACTGAAAAATGTTAGAAAAAATTTCTGATAAAATTGAATTTTTTAATGGAAAAATAATAAAAAATAAGGTAAACAAAAAATTTAATGTAAAATATTAAAGATGTTTGAGAAATTTGAATCAAATGACAAATTAAAAATGTATTAAAAATTGAATTTAAAAAAATTCATAAAATTTGAATATTGCCAAAAAATATTTCTTAAAAAATTGAATGTGATTTAAAAGAATTTCTTATATATTTGCATGGAGGAAATGTTTGATAAAATTAAAGACATTGAAGTAAAGGGTGATGAAAATTAAGATAGTGAAAATTTGATTAAAAAATTATATGGAAAAAGGTTGCTTAAAATGATGGCAAACATAAAAAAAGTTTTAAAAATTTCTAAAAAAAAATAAAAATTGTAAAGAAAAAATTTGACATAAAATTGAATGTGTTTCTAGAAAAATTTCATATAAAATTGAATATTTGCATGCAAAATATGTTTGATAACGTTGAAAAGCTAGTGATGAAAATAAATATGCTGGAAATTTGATGAAAAAGTAGTAAACACACATATAAAAATTTTGATTAATATGATGGCAAATACAAAAAAAATATTTCTAAAGAGGTAAATTTTTCTAAAAATTCCTAAATAAATTAAAGATTGACAATAAAAATTCACTTTGAAATTGAAAGTGGTTTAAGGAAAATTTCTGATAAAAATTGAGTATTTGTTTCCAAATGTGTTAGTTAAATTATAAGACAATATCAATAAAACTAGTAATTAAAATAAAGTATTTAAAATTAATTAAGTATTGAAAATTTTTTAAAAAATAAAATCAAACATGAAAAAAATTGATTAAAATGATAAAAACTATAGGAAATACTGTATGAAATAATTGAAACAGTTTTTTAAAAAATACTTTTTAAAAATTGATGATTTACAAGGAAAAAATCTGATAAAATTAAATGTAACTTAAAAAAATTTCTGATAAAATTGAATATTAGTATGAAAAAATGTGTGATAATAATGAAGACATTGTTGAAAAAACTAGTGATAAAAATTAAAATAAATATTGATAATTTGATGAAATATATAAACCATAAATATATTTTGATTCAAATGATGACAGATATAAATAATGAAAAATTAAGTCTTTTAAAAAAATCCTAAAAACAAATTCACAAGGAAAAAATTTCATATGTAATTGAATGTGATTTAAAGAAAATTTTTGATAAAATTGAGTATTTGCATGGAAAAATGTTTGATAAAATTGAAGATATTGTTGAAAAAATTATTGATAAAAATTATGATAAATTGAATTTTATGAAAAATATGAAACTCAAATGGAAAAAGTTTGGTTTAAAAAAACTAATGATAAAAAATTAAGATAAACAGTGAAAAGTTGATGAAAAATATCACACATACATGGAGAAATTTAATTATAATGAAGATAAATATCAAAAAAGTATGAAAAAAATTGTTTAAAATCTTGAAGATTGACAAGGAAAATCTTTATTATAAAACTGAATGTGATTTAAGGAAAATTTTTAAGAAAATTGAATATTTGCATACAAAATGTTTGATAAAATTAAAGACATTTTTGAAAAAACAGGTGATAAAAATTAAGATAAATAGTGAAAATGTGATGCATAAATATAAATCATATAGAAAAATTTGATTAAAATGATGACTAATTCAAAAAACATGTATAAAAATGTTGAATCATTTTTTAAAAATTTTAAAAATAATACAATATAGACAAGGAATAAGTTTAGTATAAATTTAAATGTGATGTAAGTAAAACTTTTGATAAAATTGAATATTTGCATGGAAATAATGTTTGATAAAATTGAAGAAATTGTTGAAAAACCTATTGATAAAAATTAAGATAAATCTTGAAAATCTTATAAAAAATACAAAAATATAGAAAAATTTAATGAAAAACATGAGAAATATAAAAAGTACATAAAAGTCAAATTATTTTTTAGAAATTTTTTAAATAATACATGACTGATTAGAAAAAAATTGATATAAAATTGAATGTGATTTAAAATAAATTTCTTATAAAATTGAATATTTGCATGGAAAAGTGATAAAATTCAAGACATTATTTAAAAACTAGTGATAAAATTAAAATAGTAAAAATTGACAAAAAATATATAACTTACATGGAAGACATTTCATTAAAATGATGATAAATACAAAAAAATATGAAAAAATGAAGTTTATTAAAAAATTCTTTAAAAAATTAAAGATTGGTTAAAAAACTTGATATGACATTGAATGTGATTTAATGCAAACTTCTCATAAAATTGAATATTTGCATGGAAAATATTTGATAATATTGAAAATATTGTTGAAAAAATTAGTGATAAAACTTAAGATAGCTAGTGAAAATTTGATGAAAAAATAAAAAAAAATATAGAAAACATTTTTCCAACTTAATATTATAATAAATATATCAGTAAAGTTTTTCTTTGTCAATCTTCAATTTTTAAAATTGTTTTTATAAAATGTTTCAAGTAGTTTATACATTTTTTGTATTTGTAATTATTTTAATCAAACGTTTTCTATATTTTCTTAGACCCTCAACCTAGAACTGACTTTATTACATGTATGTAATCAAAATGGTATAATAGCATAAAGAAAGAGGGGGATGGGATTGTGGGTTCTAGGGAGGGGATATGGGGAATGATGATGACATCTGTACTGTAAATAAATAAATATCAAAAAAGAATAAGCAAATAAATTGTAAATTTCAATATAAGACTAGTTAAATTTAAATTGTTAGTTTCAGTATAGGACTTGTTAAAATTAAATTGCAAATTTCAATATAAGGCTAATTAATATTAAATTGGAAATATCTATATACAACTAGTTAACATTAAATTTAAAATTTCAATATAGGATTAATTAATATTAAATTAGAAACTTCTATTGTGACTAGGCAACACTAACTTGTAAATTTCAATATAGAATTTGTTAATATTAAATTGGAAATGTCAAAGTTTTGAAATTTTCTATATAGGACTAGTGGATATTAAATTTCATTATACAACTATTTAATATTAAATTGAAAGTTTCTCTATATGACTAGTGAACATTAAATTGTAAATTTTAACAAGGAACTTGTTAATATTAAATTCAAATTTCAATGGAGCACTAGTTAGTATATAATTGAAAATTTCAATATAGGAATAACTAAAATTTAATTGAAAATTCAAAGTAGAACTAGTTTATATTAAAATATACATTTTAATATAGGGCTAGTTAAAATTAAATAAGAAATTTTAATATAGGGTTAATTAATAGTAAATTGTAAACTTCAATTCATGACTACTTAATATGAAATTGGAAATTACTATATATGATAGTTAACATTAAATTTATAACTTCAATATAAGCCTAGTTAATATGAAATTGAAAACTTCTGAATAAGACTAGTTAACATTATATTTGTAATTTTAGTATGAAACTAGTTATTATTAAATAGAAAATGTCAAAGAATATTAAATTTTAATATATTACTAATTAATATTAAATTGGAAATTTCAGTATAGGGCTGGTAAATATTAAATTGGAAATTTCTCTATATAACTAGTTAACATTAGATTTTTAATTTCAATAAAAGATTAATTTATAACAAATAGGAAATGTCAAAATATTGTAAATTTTAATATAGGACTAGATAACATTTAATTGTAAATTTTAATATATAACTTGTAAATATTAAATTGGAAATTTTTTATCATCTAGTTAACATAAAATTGTAAATATCAATATAAGACTAGTTTATATTCAATTGGAAAGTTCAAAATATTGTAAATTTGAATATAGGAGTAGTTAAAATTAAATTGTTAATTTCAATATAAAACTATTTTATAAATATTTTAATATTTAGTTGCAAATTTCAATATAGGACAAGATAATATTAAATTGGAAATTACAAAGTATTGTGGATTTCAATATAGGACTAGTTAATATAAAATTTTAAATTTCAGTGTAGGACTAGTAAACATTGAATTGTAAATTTCAATATAAAAGTAGTAAATATTAAATTGTACATTATAATATAGGACTAATTAATATAAAATTTGAAATATCAACATAGGAGTTATTAATATTTAATTTGCTATTTCAATGTAGGATTAGTTAAACTTAAATTGGAATTTTTTTTGTATATGACTAGTTAATATTAAATTGTAAATTTCAATAAAAGACTAGTTAAAAATAAATTGTAAATTTTATTGTAACCTAGATAATATTACTTTTTAAATTTCAGTATAGTACAAGTTAAAATTAAATTGTACATTTTAATATAGGATGAGATAAAATTAAATGGCAAGTTTCAATATAGGACTAGTTAAAATTTCATTGTAAGTTTCAATATGGTACTAGCTAAAATTAAACTGTAATTTTCAATATCGGACTATAAAATTAAAGTCTAAATTTCAATGAAAAACTAGTTAATATTAAATTGGAAGTTTTAAAGTTTTGTGAACTTTTAATATAAGACTAGTTAAATTTAAATTTTAAATTTCAATATAAAACTTAATAATATTAAATTGTAAATTTTAAAACAGTACTAGTTATAATTAAATTGTACATTTCAATATAGAACTAGATAAAATTAAATTTTACTTTCAGTAGAGGACTAGTTAATATTAAATTGTAAATTTCTATATTTGCCTAGTTATCATTAAATTATATTTTAACTATATTACATTTTTAAAAACAGGACTAATTAATATTAAATTTTAAATGTAAATATAGGACTAGTTAAAATTAAACTTTAAGTTTCAATATATGCCTAGTTAAAATTAAATTGTTGTGGTGGATAGCCCTAGCCTCTTGTTGTCATGGTAATTCCACTCCTGGGAGCGGCTGCGAAGGAGGAGTGAATCTTGTAAACCTTCTGTCCAATCAAATTTGTTAAATAAAGGCTACAGCCAGTGATTGGGCAGTGGAAGAGGAGTGGGAGGAGCCAGAGGCAGGGAAAGAGGATAAGACCAAGAGAGCCGTTGGAGTTGAGGGAGTTGGCAGTTGGTGGAAGCAGAGGAGTTGGCAGTTGGTGGAAGGGGAGAAGACGAAGGAGACCCTGACCTAGGAAACCGCAAGTTGTTAAGAGCTCTCTTAGCCGGGAATAGTGTAGTTTAATGGTGAATCTGCCCAATCTAGGCATGCAGCGTTCATTTGATATTCACTGACTTGTGTCTTTATTCTATGGACTCCCTATGGGCAAGAGATTTACCACAACAAATTGTAAATTTCAATATTAAACTAGTTAATATTAAATGTAAAATTCAATATAAGACTGGTTAATATTAATTTGGAAATGTCAAATATTGTAAATTATAACTTAGCACTAGTTAATATTATATTTGAAATTTTGATATAGTACTAGTTAATATGTAATTGTAAATTTCTGTGTACTGTTAACCTTAACTTGTAAAATTCATAGCCATCTAGTTAACATTAAATTGTAAAACGTAATATAGTACTAGTTAATAATAAATAGAAAATTTTAATATAGCACTAGTTAATATTAAATTTAAAATAGAAATATAGAAATATATAACATTAAATTGTAAATTTCTGTATATGACTAATTAACATTAAATGGTACATTTCAATATAGGACTAGTTAATATTAAATGGTACATTTCAATATAGGGCTAGTTAAATTATATTGAAAATGTCAATGTATTATGAATTTCAATAAAAGAATAGTTAAAATTAAAGTGAAAATTTGAATACATGATGAATAGAAAGTTTTTAAAAATTCTTGATTAAAATGAAGACAAATATATGAAAAAGAATAAAAATCTTAAAACTAGAAAAATTGCTAAAAACTTTCAAAATTATCATGGAAAATTCATTAAAAATTAAAGATAATTTAAGAAAAATTTCAGAAGAAATTGAATATTTGTATGGAAAATGTTTGATTAAATTGAAGATATGTTTTAAATATTAGTGATAAAAATTAAGGTAAATATAGAAACAATTGTTGAAAACATATGAAACATTTGTGGAAAAGTTGTGGTTACAATAAAGACAAATATAGAAAAAATATGAAAATATTGAAATTGTAGAAAAATACATAAAAATTTCGAGACAGAGATAGATAAAATCATTGAAATATTGAAGATAAACATAGAAAAAGTTGTTGAAAACTATAAAACATTTTTGGAATCATTTTGATTTAAATGATGACAAATATAGAAATAAATATGAAAATACTGAAACTGTAGAAAAATCTCTAAACAATTTAAGATTGTCATGGAAAAACTCATCAGAAAATTGAAGACAATTTTTAGAAAAATTTCAGAAGATTTTAATGTCTATTAAACATTTTTAGGTATTGTTTCATTAAATGAAGACAAATATTTAAGAAAGTATAAAATAATATAACAGTGTGTTGAAAAACACTAAAAAAAAATTAAGATTGTCATGGAAAATAACATAAGAAAATTGAAGATGATTTAAAAAAAACTTCAGGACAAATTGAATATTTGCATGGAAAAATTGTGATAAAGTTTTTGAAAATTGTGATATAAATTAACATGAAAAGAGAAAACATTATTGAAAAAATATTAAATATTTCTTGAAATTTTTAGTTAAAATGAAGATAAATACAGAGATATGTGTGAAAATATTGAAACTGTCAAAAAATCATTAAATAATAAATTCAAGATTGACATGGAAAAATATTAGAAAATAAAAGATAATCTAAGCAAATTTTCAGAAATAATTCAATATTTGCATGAAAAAATATTTGATAAAATTGAAGACATTACTTTAAAACTTAGTTATAAAAATTAAGATAATTATAGAAAAATAACCGAAGAAAACTTGTAAAATATATGTTGAAAATATTTGGGTAAAATAGAAGACAAATACAGAAAAAAGTGTAAAAATCTTGAAACTATACAAAACTTCTTATTAAAAATTCAAGATTAACATGAAAAATTCATTAGAAAATTGGAGATGCTAGGCCAATTTTAGCAAAAAATAGAATATTTGCATGTAAAAAATATTTGATAAAATTTAAGAGATTGTCAAAAAAGTAGTGATGAAAATTAAAATAAATAGTGAAAATTGATGAAACAACAAAAAACATATATGAAAAGCATTTGATTAAAATGATGACTATAACAAGAAAATGTATTAAAAAGTTGAAACTGTTTGTTGAAAAATACCTAAAAAATTCAAGATTTTCATGGAAAAATATATTAGAAAATTGAGTATGATTTTAAGAATAATTTCAGAAGAAATTTAATATTTGCATAAAAATATTTAATAAAATTGAAGACATCGAAAATTAGTGATAAAGATTAACACAAATATAGAAAAAATTGTTGAAAAATATAAAATATTTTTGTGGTAAAATTTTGGTTAAATTTAGCACAAATATAAGAAAGTATGAAAATATTCTTATTTTTCGTTGAAAAAAATCCCTGAAAAAAAAAATGGAAGATTGACAATTAGTAATAAAAACTAAGATGAATATAGAGAAAATCATTGAAAACATATAAAACATTTGTGGAATAATTTTGGTTAAAATGCAGACAAATATAGAAAAAAAACATGAAAACACTGAAACTGTTTGTAGAAAAATCTCTGAAAGAAATTCAAGATTGCCATGGAAAATTCAATACAAAATTTAAGATGACTTAAGTAAAATTTAAGAAGAAATTGAATATTTGCATGAAAAATGTTGGATGAAATTCAAGACATTGTTTTAAAAAGTAGTGAAAAATGAAGATAAATATAGAAAATACTGTTGAAAAATACAAAATATTTGTAGAAAATTTGTAGAACACCTGGACACTTGCTCTACTTCAAAACGTTGGAGCATCTGTTCTTCTGCCTTCTGGCCCAGGATCATCTGACAGACCTTAGTGCTGCAGAATTATTAAAGGCTGATTACTCTGTCTAGGCAGATATAATCAGTCGACTATTCTGCAATTGTGTCCTTTTCTGGACAGTAATTTGTCTGTAGAAGGAAAGTGGCAATTCTTGCCTAGTGGCTGTCTCACCACAACATGTCCTTCAACATAATTATACGTCATATTTATTTTCATATTGTAAAATGCAAGTTAATCTGTTGAACATTTTTTAAAAATGGATTCCTTTTTGAGAATTTCATATATGAGCACTGTATTTACATGATTTTTTCTTTCTCTCCTTCCTCCCACTCTTCCCAACCCCCAATACTGCTCAAATATATCTTATTTAATTATTTTTCATATATGTATGTATGTATGTATACATGTATAAGTATGTATGTATATATAAATACTGATAAATGAAGTGTTTGAGAGGAAAAAAACACAAAAATAACAAAACAAAAAACAAAAAAAAACCCCAAAATACAAACAAAAAAATTAAAATTATTTAAAATTATATAAAATTATTAAAAATTATTGAAAAATTTAATACACATTTGAAAATTATTATTGTATATGTTAATTATTTAAAATACTTAAAATTATTTAAAAATTATTTAAAAATTCATTTGGAAATTGATTTCCTAAATTAAAATTATTTAAAATAGTTTAAAAATATTAAAATTAGTTTAAAATTATTTAATAATTTTTAAAATTTTTGTTAAAATGATTTAAATATTATACAAATAATACATTTAGACATTAATGTCCTAAATGAAAAATATTCAGAATTATTTAAATGCTATTTAATATTATTACATTTATTTTAAACTTATTTAAATCTTATACATAAAATGCATTTTGAAATTAATGTCCTAAATGAAAATTATTTAAAAATAATGAGAATTATTTCATATTCTCATTTATAATTATTTAAAGTTATTTAAAATTGTTTACAATTAAAGTTAGTTGATATTATTTAAGATTATTTAAATTAATTAACTATTATTTAAAACCACTTTTGGTAATTAACATGCTAAATTTGGGTGAAAGAGAAAGAAGTAACAAATATTCTGATTATAAACTACTTTATATAATGTGTGTATTCCAATGATAGACTATTTCATATCACGTTTGTATTCCAATGTGTGCTTGGAAGAAGCACTATTCGTGGATGTCATGTTTTATTGATTAGATATCAAAAGAATTGATAGAGGATGATACTCACCTAAGCCAAACAGACAAGCATATATGTTGTTTCACATATGTATATACATGTGAAATATTATTTCTTCAGAATATACTATATACTATATACTATATACTATATACTATATACTATATACTATATACTATATACTATATACTATATACTATATACTATATACTATATACTATATACTGTATACTGTATACTGTATACTGTATACTGTATAATATATAATATATAATAATATATAATAATATATAATATATAATATATAATATATAATATATAATATATAATATATAATATATAATGAATATAATAATATATATTATATAATATATAATATATAATATAATATATAATATAATATATAATATATAATATATAATATATAATATATAATATATAATATATAATATATAATATATAATATATAATATATAATATATAATATATAATATATAATATATAATATATAATATATAATATATAATATATAATATATAATATATAATATATAATATATAATATATAATATATAATGTATAATATATAATGTATAATATATAATATATAATATATAAAATATAAAATATATAATATATAATTAATATATAATATATAATATATAATATATAATAAATATATAATATATAATAAATATATAATATATAATTTATAAAAGTATAATCATTATGTATTATATGAGGAAAAAGTCTATTATCAATGAATGTGAAAAAACCCTACAAACTATTAAGATTTACATGGAAAAATTCATTAAATAACTGAAGATGATTTAAGAAAAATTGAATATTTGCATGGAAATAAATTTTGATAAAATTAAAGGTTTTGTATTAAAAATTAGTGATAAAAATTAAGATAAATATAAAAAGTTGTTAAAAAACATAAAATATTTGTAGAAAATTTTGGTTTATATGAAGACAGATATAGAAAAAAGTATGCAAATATTGAAACTGTTTGTAGGAAAATACCTAAAAAATTAAAGATTGACATGGTTAAATACATTGCAAAATTGAAGATGATTTAAAATAAATATATTACAGAAGAAATTAGATTTTTGCAAGGAAAAATATTTTAAAATTTGAAGATAAAAATTAGTGATAAACAGTAATATAAATATAGAAACAATTGTTGAAAAAATGCAAAACATTTGTGAATAAATTTTGGTTAAGAGGAAGGTAAATGTAGATAATATACATGAAAATATTGAAACTGTAGAAAAATCTTTTCAAAAATTCAAGATTCATTGACATGAAAATATGTATTAGAAAATTCAAGATGATTTAAGAAAAATATCAAAATAAATAAAATATTTGCATGGAGAAAATTTGATAAAATTGAAGACATTGTTTTTAATATGTTATAAAAATTAAGATAAATATATAAAAAAATTTGAAAAATATACATTCGTGAAAAAATTTGTTTCAAATGAAGACAAATACAGAAAAATAAGTATGAAAGTATTGAAACTATTTGAAGAATAATTCGTTAAAAATGCAATATAGACATGGAAAAATGCATTAGAATGTTGTAGAACAAAAATTTCAAGAGAAATTCAATATTTTCATTAAAAATATTTGGTAAAACTAAAGACATTGTTTAAAAATTAATGGAAAAATTAAGATAAATATAGAAAAACTTGAAATATTATAAAATATTTTTGGAAAAAATTTGGTTAAAGTGAAGACCAACATAAAAAAAAGTATGAAAATATTAATATTGTCATACAAAAATCTCTATAAATGAATTCATGTTTGACGTGGGAAAATGTGTTATGAATTTAAAGATAATCTAAGCAGAATTTCAGAAAAAATTGAATATTTGAACGGACAAAATAGTTTAAGAAGTTCAAGACATTCTTCTAAATATTAGTGATAAATATTAGGATGAACATAGAAAAAATGTTGAAAAATACAAAACATTTATTGAAAACTTTTAGTAAACTGAAGACAAATATAGAAAAAAGTATGAAAATTTTCTAAAATAATTCATGAACAACATGAAAAAATCATGAAAAATTGAATACAATTTAAAAAAAATTTCAAAAAACTGAATATTTGCATGGACAAATATTTGATATAATTGAAAACACTGTTTTTAAATTAGTGATAAAAATTAAGACGAATATAGAAAATTGTTGAAAAGATAAAAAACATTTATGGAAAACTTTCAGGTAAATGAGACATATGTAGAAAAAAGTATGAAAATATTGAATTTTTGTAGAAACATCATTTAAAAAATTAAAGATAGACATGGAACAATTCAAAAGAAAACTGAGTTTGATTTAAGAAAAATTGAGAAGAAATTGAATGCTTGCATGGAAAAATGTTTGATAAAATTGAGACATTGTTTTTAAATTTAGTGATAAAAACTGAGATAAATATTGAAAAATTTGTTGACGAAATACAAAATATTTGTGGAAAATTTTTGGTTAAAATAAAGACAAATATAGAAAAAAGTATGACATTATTGAAACTGTAGATAAAGCCCTTATGTTTCAAGATTGACATAGAAAATACATTAGAAAATTGAAGATGATTTTAAAATTTTTCAGAAGAAATTGAACATTTGCATGGAAAAATATTTGATAAAATTTAAGACATTCTTTTAAAAATTACTGATAAAAATTAAGATGAATATAGAAAAAAATTTGGAAAATACCTACAACATTTCTGTTAAAATTTGGACAAATAGAAAAAATATGATCAAATATTGAAACATTTTTTTTAGAAAAATCCTTTAAAAAATTCAAGATAGAAATAGAAAACTCATTAGATATTGAAGATGAGAAAATAATTCAAGAAGAAATTTAATATTTGCATAAAAGTACTTGATAAAACGGAAACACTGTTTTAAAAATTAGTGATAAAAATTAAGATAAACATAGAAAATTGTTGAAAAAATATAAAACATTTGTGGAAAGATTTGGTTACAATGAACACAAAGGTAGTTAAAAATTATTCAAATATTGAAACAGTTTGTAGAAAAATCCCTACAAAATTCAAGATTGATTGACAGGGAATATTCATTATAAAACTGAAGGGGATTGAAGAAAAATTAGGAAAAATTGAAATATTAGCATCAAAATATTTGACATAACTAAAGTTATTGTTACATTATTAGTGATAAAATTAAGATAAATATCAAAAAATATGGAAAATATAAATCATTTGTGGAAAAATTTTGTTAAAAATGAAGACAAATTTAGAAAAAAGTATGAAAATACTGAAACTGTAGAGAAATAGCAAAACTTTAAGATTGACATGGAAAAATTCTTTAGAAAATTGATGATGATTTAAGTTAAACTTGGGAAAAACTGAATATTTGCCTTGAAAAATGTTTGATAAAATTAAGGATATTGTTTTAAAAATTAGAGGTTACAATTAAGATAAATATAGGAAAACATTGTTGAAAAAATATGAAATGTTTGTGGAAAGATTTTGTTACAATAAACACAAAGATAGTTAAAAATTATTCAAATATTAAAAGTTTATAGAAAAATCCCTAAAAATTTTAATATTGATTGACCGAGAAAATTTATTTTAAAATTGATGGTGATTTTAAAAAAATTTAGGAAAAATTAAATACGAGCATAAAAATATTCAACATAATTGAAGACATTGTTTAATTATTAGTGATAAAAGTTAAGATAAATGTCAAAAAATTGTGGAAATAATATAAAAAATGTGAAAAAATTTTGGTTAAAATGAAGAGAAGTATGAAGTGAAATATAAAATGAAGAAAAAAAGTATGAAAATAGTGAATCTGTTTGTAGAGAAATCTCTAAAAAATTCACAATTGATTGACATAGAAAATTCATTATAGAAGTGAAGACAGTTTAGGAAAAAATAGGGAAAAGGTCAATATTAGCATGGAAAACTTTTTATAAAATTTAAGGCATTATTTTTAAAATTATTAATAACATGAATATAAATAGAGAAAAAAATGTTGAAAAATTTAGAACATTTGAGGAAAAAATTTGGTTAAAATGAATGTAAATATAGAAAAAGGGTATGAAAACATTGAAACTGTTTGTAGAAAAATCCCTAAAAAGAATTCAAGATTGACATGAAAAAACTTGATGAAAATTTATGATAATTTAGGAATATTTCAGTAAAACTGAACATTTGAATTAAAATAATATTTGATAAATCTCTAGAAACTGTTGAAAAAGTTAGTGATAAATATCTAGAGGAATATAGAAAAATTTGATAAAAATGTGTAAAATATTTGTGGAAAAGTTTTTTATTGAAATAAAATACAGAAAAAGAGTGTGAAAATATTGAAACTGAAGTAAAATCCCTAAAACAATTGAAATTGAAATGGATAAATTAGTGAGAATTTGAAGATGATTTAACAAAATTAGTTTAAAATTTGAATGTTTGAACTGAAAAATTGTTTAATAAAATTTAAGACAATGTTGAAAAAATTAGTAATAAAATTAAAATAAATATAAAAAAATTTTTTGAAAAACTAAAAATTATTATTGAAAAAAATTTTGATTAAGATGACCTCAAATGTAGAAAAATTTATGAAAAAATTAAAAAGATTTCTATAAAAATCCCTAGTAAAATTGAAGAGTTAAATGGAAAAAAATTTTTAGTATAATCAAGATGATTGAAGAAAACAATAATGTATGTATCTTAAATATATATAATATATAATATGATATACTATATGTAAAATAAAATATAAAATATATGAAATATATAATGCATTATATATTGTATATTATACTATATGATATATGTTATATCATGTATACACATAAAATATATTTATATAATATGTAAAACATCTATGTCTACATATATAATATATAATTAATATACAATTAATATATAATATATAATAATTAATATATGATATATGATATGCGATATGTGATATGTGACCTGTGATATGTGATGTGTGATATATGATATATATGTGATATATAATATATAATAATATATATACCTTCATTTTATATAAAATGCATTATATACATATTATATATGTATATATCACATATTCTGTAATATATTAATATACATTATATATAAATATAGTATATATATTTATTATATACTTAATATATGTATATAAAATATGTATAAAAGATATAATTTAATATATAATTATTAGTTTGAGTCACTGTGACTACATGTATGTATATATAATTTTTTATACATATATATATTAGATGTTAAAATTCAGCAGACTTTAAAATGTGCTGTGAAACTTCACATGCATTCTGATATGTTCTATGGTGTGATGATATGATATATACACAGTACTCACACCTGCCAGCATAGGGTGATGTATGTGGTCTATTGAATGGATGATCTGAATCAAAGGCAGCTGCCACTTATATATAGATCACACTTAGTGTTACTGAGTTTTTTTATATTGTAATTACAACCAGACATGCTGTATTTTAAGTTTAATAAAATATATATAATAAAAAGACATACATAAATACATGTATAAACAAAGATTCATTTTATGTATATGTATATACTTAAAAATAATATATAATTTAAAATATAATAATATAAGTATTATATAATATTTCATATATTACATATAGTATTTTATGTAATATATAAGATTTATACCATATATATATAATAATCTATGTAATATACGTACATATATATTATTTTTAATTTTATATATGTATATATATAAAATAATATGTGAAATATAATGTAATAATATATGTAGTATATTATATATATTATATAATACATACATATATTTATATGTGAAATACATAATTTATATATAAAACATAATATAAAATTTTCTGTAATATAGAACACATATGATTAAATGTAGAATATAAAAATTTCTGTAATAAATTATATATATATTATGAAATATATAATATAATATTATATGAAGCATATAATACATATGTTATATAATATAGGAACCTGAGCTAACCCACCCAGTCCCAAAACAAATAAAAACAAACCAGCTCTTCCTTTGGGTCAGACTTTCTCTCTCTTTGCATGCTGTTCTCTTCTGGTATATTTAATTCATATGGCATATTTAATTTATATGATATATTTAATTTATATATTTTATTTAATATATAAGTTATATTCAATATGTACAATATATTTAATGTATACATTATATTTAATGTCTACAGTATATTGTATGTGTACAGTAAAATTTAATGAATACAGTAAATTTAATGTATATAGTATATATAAATTTATATAGTGCATTTGATGTGTACAGCATATTTAACATATACAGTGTATTTAGTATATACGGCATATTTATTTTATACTGTGCATTTAACGTATACAGTGTTTTTAATGTATACAGCATATTTAACATATATGTATACATATTATATTTAATATATATAGTATATTCTGTATAAATTGGCAGAACCCCTGATGTCTCTGTCTTCCTCATCTCGTGGTCACTTTTGCCCTATCTCCTAAATAAACCTCATGTGGAACTGTGTATCCTGGTGTACTCAGGCATGAGCCACACTCATTGAACAAAATGGGTGCCATAAACACTTACAATGTCAGATAAAATATGCCCTGATATGGTGGGGACATTTGAAAGGAATTTGGATCTATTTATCTATCTATCTGTCTGTCTGTCTATCTATCTATCTATCTATCTAATATATATATATAACATAAAACATATATAATGTATTATACAGTATCACAGATATTATATTACATGTATTATTCTACATTATATAATTCTATAAATATATTATAATGTATTAATTAATATATTATATATTAATATTCTATTAATATATTATATGATACATTGTGTCATATAAATATTATACTATATTATATATTTATGTTAGTTATAACATGTTATATAAAATACAATATAAAATAATTATATTAATATGTTGTATTTTATTTATTAAGATATTAATTGTGAATATTATATTTGTATACTATATTATTATATTGATATATTATATTAATTAAGATATTACATATTAGTATTATATTGGTATTCTATATTATAATATTAATATACATTATATTATATATTACATTATATATTATAAATTATAGATGTTATATCATATATACTGTGATATTAACAGGTATATATTCATATCTATAATATATAATATTGGTGCCATTACTCACTAACTGCTCACCTGCTATAAGGGTGTATATCTTTTCTTCCTATTTCAATTGTAGAAGACAACCGCCTTTCCAGAATCACCCCATGATGTCATACCTTTGTGCCACACCCATGATGTCACATCTGTGAGGTTATACCCACATCATACCCATGATGTCATACCATGATGATATACCTGTAATTTCACTCTCATGATGTCATACCCATAATTTCATACCCATGATGTTATGCCAATGATATCATACCCATGATGTCATAGCCATGATATCATAATCCATGATTTCAGAACAGTGATGTCATACCCATGTCAAACCCATCATACCCATGATGTAAAACTCATGATGTCATACCTTAAAGTCACACTTGCAATGTCACACTTTTGATGTCACACTCATGATGTCACACTTGTGATGTCACACTCATGAAATAACACCTATGATTTCATACCCATAAAGTCATACCCATGACTTCTACATATATCATACCCATGTAGTAATCATGGTATCATACACTTGATGACACATTCATGATGTCACACTCATGATGTCATACACACAATATCATACCCATAATGTAACACTCATGATGTCACACCCTGATGTCACACAGATGATGTCATACCCATGATGTCATACCTCAGTGACTCACAAAACATTACCATGATCAAGAAAAATCATCATTCCAGTCAAAAACAGCATAAAAAATAAATAATAGTAGGAATAATAATGAATAGAGTCAACCTTAACCTGTAGATAAAGAGTATTGATCACAGATATTGATCATTGATGGCGAAGGCTGAATCAATATTCAGAGTTATTCATTTATACATTTATTTATTTATCATTTCTTATGGTGTTGAGCACAGCCTTATCTGTAAAGGTTAGGTTCAATTTAGTGCAAACCCTTAAGGTGGTATGTGTGACCAGGCTATAGCACAGGTTGGCACGAGGTGTAGAAAAACTTAATGTGGACAACACGGAAATTATTCCTGATGGTACCTTTCTGTCATGGTAAAAGAATGAGACAATTGTTTAGCAATCAATAATATAGAGGGTGGAAGGACTCTTCCTTGTTTGGGGTGGTGGGCCTTGCACCTCTGAGAACTCAGAGCAGGCCCTGCCTGTATAGAAAGAGCTGTCTTTGTTGTATCAGAGAAGATGCCTTCAGGAAGCTTGGTAAGCAAGGAGAAGTGGAAAGCAATGCCAGACTTCTCTCCTGGTGGTTGTTAGATGGGTCTACTTACACCAGCTGTGACTTATGCTCTCGACAGTGCAGGAGTGGACCTCTGGAGACTCTCAGTGCTCATGAAAGGAAGGCTTGCTGGTGAAAAGCATTTCATAAATGACCATGCCATTCACTATCTGGTAAACAAACAGGTGCTTCTGCCCTAGAAAATGTACCTGGAAGTATATATATTGGTAAGCCAAAAGGAGATAGAAGGAGGTAGGTAGGTAGGTAGAAAAAAGATAGATAGATAGATAGATAGATAGATAGATAGATAGATAGATAGAAAGAAAGATAGAAGGTGTGTAAGTAGGTAGGAAGGTTGGTAGTTAGGTAGATATGTAGTTAGTTAGGTAGGTAGATAGAAAAAGATAAATGATAGATACATTGCCAGCTAGATAGATAGATAGATAGATAGATAGATAGATACATACATACATACATACATACATACATACATACATACATACATAGAAAGACAGGAGGTGTGTAAGTAGATAGGTAGGTAGGAAAAAGATAGATAAATAGATAGATAGATAGATAGATAGATAGATAGATAGATAGATAGATAAAAAGATACTAGGTATTTAAGTAGTTAGGTAGGTAGTTAAGTAAGTATATATGTAGTTAGGTAGGTAGGTAGAAAAAGATAGATAGATAGATAGATAGATAGATAGATAGAAGATAGTAGGTATTTAAGTAGGTAGGTAGGTAAATAGGTATATGTAGTTAGATAGGTAGGCAGAAAAAAGATAGATAGATGATAGATAGATAGATAGATAGATAGATAGATAGATAGATAGATAGATAGCCAGTTTCTATAATGCTGTGGTAGTGAACACTTGAAGAGAAAGTTTGATGACACCTTGAGTATTTCCAATGTGCACCCTCAGAAGACCTTGGTGTGAATTGGTCTAGGAGGAGTTGGTGAGGAGTTGTGCTGCAGGGATCCTGGTGAGACAAGTGACACATGCTCATTGTGCTTTGTGCCTAGTTGCCTGTCATCTTGAGTCCACTTGAATCCTTTCAGAGAGCACTGAGTTGCATGTGTGCCTAGTCCCTGCACAGGTAGGTACGTGGTTGTGTGCTAGGATACAAAGGAAGGATCCATGGTGAGAGTGACTGGGGGACTTTGGAGAAAAAAAAGGAAAACAAAGAATTCCCTGAGTGCTGCATGGTAGTTGGTGAATGGCTGGGGTGTGGTGGAGGTGGGATGGAGGGTTAAAGAGAGGAGAGAGATTGTGAGGGAGCTGGAATTAACACAAAATGGTTGCCTGGTTTCCTGGTCAGTTGCCTAGAGATGTTTACTAGTAGGTGCTTAGAATTAAGGGTTGAGGCCAGGGCCTGGTTGTCAAGGGGGCATGTTGGGATGAAATATTCATTTCTTCTTTTGATATATCATTGTCCTCAGTTCAGGATGCTATGTGGCTTGCAGGTTTGATTGTGGAAGTTGGTGGCCAGCCCCTCTGTGCCTCTGAGTTGGACAGATGACTGGATGACTTTGTGGGACAGCATCCACCAGAACTCATATTGAGGGGTACCTGAGATACCAACCTGAGTACCCTGATAAGTAGAACAAGGTTTTGTTGGGGGCCTTCTTTTCATCTCCCACTGCACTCTGGGTTCAGGCCAGGGAAACTGAAGGCCTCAGGGACACACAGAGTAGCCCACCCATTGCCCTTGATCCAGTGCAGAGCCTCCTGCTGCTAGGTGAGAAGCCAGTGTTGGGACTAGTACCCATGGAGAGGGTTGGTTCCACACCCCCATATTTTGTGGCTTTGTTCAACTTCCTCTGTACCCCAAGATGTCTAGGTCCACCATCAGTGTTCTCTACCAGCCTAGGATCGACCTGTAAAATTATCATTTTATTTACATTATCATTATAATAGTATAATAAAATATTGCAATAGTAAATTATAATAAAATAATAAAATAATAAATAAATACAAGTAAGTAAATGGATTATATATATTACATTTATGATAAATATCAGGAATAAATACATACATAAAAATAAATATATTATATAAGTATTACATGTAATAAACATAATAAATAAAAACAAGTAAATATATTATGAATATCATATATAATAAATAAATACACATATATAAATAAATACACATTAAAATTATATAAATATATTAAATTTATCATATATAATATGTAAAATAAATATATTCTAAATATTTTATATAGAATATTATTTATAATAATTATTTATATATAAACATACATATGAATTAATATATATTATGTGTATAATAAATAAATAAGTAAATATATAACCTAATGTATGTTTAATTTATAATAAATATATATATATACATAAATGAATATATTATATATCAAATATATAATAAATATAATATGTATAAATATGTTTCACATAATATATATGATAAATACAATAATATATACATAAATAAATATCATATATTCTTTAAGTAATCATAGGTATGAAATCCACTGTTTTAATTTTTCATAATGTAAAAAAAATCCATATTTTTCATCAAAATCTTGATAAACAAAAAATAAATTTTTGGACTTGGTAACATTATTATATTTATCATATGTGTAATATATACAATATATTCATATGATTATATTTACTTTCATATTTATCATATATAATATATAATAATAATATATAATAATTTTATGTAATTTTATATAATTAATATAATTTGTAAAATAAACCTGTTTGATAATTTTGAAGACATTTTTGTAAATACTAGTGATAAAAAATAAGATAAACATAGAAAAATATATAAGGCCCATAAGGAAGAAATGATTAAGTGATGACAAACAGAAAACAATGTAGAAAAAAATTGAAACTGTTTTGTAAATAATTTCTAGAATAATTGAAGATTGACATGGAAATTTTCATATAATGCCCTGGGACATCAGGGTTATGGGGGTGGGAACTTAAAGTTGTACGGGTGGGGGGTCTTGGGAGTCAGGGTTCATAAACAATTGTGTTTTTTGTTTAAATTAACATATACTATGAAGAGATGGCAGAGGTGGGGCCTTCTGGTCAGGGTGCTAGAGGGCGTGGTGCCTTGTTGTGATGGGCAGGGGCTGGGGTGAGAGGCAGGGCCTCAGGGGACTTTGTTTAAAATACCTGTGGTATTCATTTAAATGAGTAACAACTATAAAGTCAATGAGAAAAACAATACACTTGAAAAAACTATGGCAGGGACACCACTGGTGGAATCAAGGGAGGGGCGTGTCCAGGATTACAAAGCTATTTAGGTTTTTTTTTAAATGAGCAACTACTATGAAGTCAGTCAACAATCATGGGGAACAACAATCATGGAGGGTGTGGCCTCTGATGCCTTGACCACAACAGATATCT